>NW_015172035.1:57786-64914 GCF_001447785.1 Gekko japonicus | reverse complement strand
CCTATAATATCTGACTAATAAATGTAGCCTAGTAGTGTCAATTCTTACTGGTAACTCTTAGGGATGTCTTCCCCACTGACTGCTACCTGATTCCTTTGACCTGAATATGCTGTTAGGGAACAAAGCCTGATATTTGTTTTATGGACTGCTTATTGCTACACAATGGACTGTGCACATACACATGGGCTCAGAGAACTGTACACTTTAGGTCACCTGTTGTGATGACACACATAGAGGGTGCCTGCACATACCTTACATGTAAATAAGGTTTCAGCAACACAGTTGCACAGCCTGGTGAAGAAGCACAAATCTCCATTATTGTTAGCAATGAAACAACAACTTTGGGAAGAAACAGCCACCATGGCAAAGCTGCTTGCTGGTCACGTATCACCCATCACCATGTAACTGCTTTGTTCCTGAGCTGGCATTTCCTGCCAAATGGACATTTGGTTATCAAAGGAACTGGCTAACTTCATCAGCACTACAAGGAAACATCCTGATGCCTGGATTTCACACCTGCTCAGATGCCAATCCTTCGATTAAGGTTTTAGGTTACAATATTGGCCATCCCTCCTAGGTAACCTTCCTCCCTACCTGCAACCAATAGGATTGTTTTTGGGACAGACTAACAGGTAGGAGGGTCAAGAGGTTAGAACAGTTACCACCCACCTCTTGGACCACCTATAAAAGGAGATAACCAGTTACCTGGCTCCTCCTAGCTAGCATTCCCCCAAAACAACCCCTGTCTGCTTTTACTCCCCATGAGTCCCCCTTCCTGTCCCCAACCCTTGCCTCTACTATTGATCTCTTGCTCTGCAGTCAAGAGGCCCACACGTTACGGCTGGTTCTGGTCATGTGGAGTCCCCTTGTTTTCCATTTCTTCCCATCCGTTCTTCATTGGAAACAACCAAATTTCAAGACAGATAAATATTGCCCATCATCACCCCTACCTGCTAATGCAACTGTGGTTATTTCCTACTTTAATTCTTAGGAACTTGATTGAATGTGGGAGTGCATCAGCATTGTTTGTATGAGACATATTTCTAGTAAAAGACATCGATTTTAACTACAACAGCCTCGGAATCCTTTACTGGTAGCCCAGGGTGGGACCAGGACCTTGGTATACATTGGCAAGAACCCATTTATAAACTGCCAATTGCTGTAAATAAAGCAATTTGGCTAACAATGCCAGGCATTGTACCTGGGACATTCAGCATTAAATGCATGTGCTTTACTACAGAGCTAATTCCACCTGATAACTGACTTGATGCTGCAATGGTTCTGACCTGCATATTAGAAATGAGCTTCTAAAATTAGTTATAATGAGCTTGGCAAATATCCAGCCTGCAATGCATTTCTGTCCTGATAACTCTTAGTAAAGTCCAAAGACACTTTCTGTTTCAAAAGCGGCAAACTTGCTATGAATCACAAGAAATATATGTATTTGGATGTTTAGTTCCCAAGGGGAGATAAGTACTTGGAGATATTTTCCCCCTTGCGATTCAAGATTAATTTAGGATCTATACAAGCATTTAGAAGTTCAAACAACCGATTTGGTCAAATGAGCTGTTTCATTTCTTAGATCTTCACAAGAAAAAAAATAAAGTCATAACTGACAAGATAGCACTTGAAAGGCTTTCTCTATCCTACAGATAAGTAACTTTTTCTTTTAGAAACCTTAAGAGGTTTCATGCAAATGAAAATTACAAAGCCGATTCTCAGTACTCACGAAATCAGTTCCAAGTTTGTTCTAAAAAGCCATTTTGTTCACTGATTTACAAGTCTCAAACTAATGTAGAGTTGATAGAAACCATCTTGGCCACATGACTCATATCTTGAAAGCAATGTAATATTTAGATAACATTCGATGCAGCAATGGAGAAATGCTGGAAGTTTTCTTTAAGAATAACAGAATTATAAATCTGGAAGGAAGCTGAAGGCACAAGTACATCCCTTTGCCTACAATAGGTTTGCCCAGTTCCCAATCGGTGTGGGGGATCCCCTGCTTTTGTGGGGCTCCAGCCTGCTGGCCAATGGGGGAAACCCCACCCCCAAACAGACATCCCCATGCAACATTGGTGATGCGCTAACGTCACTTCTGACCCAGATAAACACAGTGCTGCAGTGCTGCTGCTTTCACTGGTAGCCATGCAACTCATGTAGTGTCTTGTGCCTTAACTGAGCATTTAGTCTGAAGGTACATAATATAGATCAATAGTAGCACCTATTAATAATGGGACACATATGAATGGTCCCCTACTTGGTACAGTTCCCATTTTGGAATACTACGCTAAAGGCAAAGGCCTGGAAACATGACTTCATAAGAATATAATACCTGAATTTCTTCCATTGTTATTAAATAATCCTGACCTCTGTTTTACATGTAATGACTATCATCCATATATGCCATCAGTCTGGTAAAATAGGGTGTTTGAAAATTAAAGTGCTTAAGTGCATGTTCCTTCGGCACTGGTAACTTGCAAATTAACAGACTTTCTTTTTTGTAAAAAATAATGTAACTACTACTAGCTGAATAACAAATGAGCCATTAGGTACACAGGCTACTTGGGGAAGGGGGAGTGTAATGATATCCAATTATTATGATTTGGGTTTTTTTTTCCCTTTATTAAATTGCTCCTGAATTAAAGAACACTTGTTAATAACAGTTTCTCAGAGACATCAATCTTTTCATTGGTAATCGAAATAATGAGTCAAAGCCTTGGTCAGTTGTGTAGCACAAGCCTGACTGGTTTTGGAATTTGTTCTACTATAGTCAAGGTTTCCCAAGAAATAAAGATATCAAATGTTATTATCTCATTGTCAGTGTATAAGATATTCGTACATCTAGCCCGGATGGCATGCCCACTGGAAGTGCAGGCAAAGAGTCCTGCTCTGAGATCAATAGGAATGTTTTTACTGTTGGGCAATCAGGTCATCTTCTCTTAGTACATGCCATGGCTCTAATTCTCAGTTGGGTGTTGGACAATATATGCATACCATATCCTGGCACAGCTAATTATTTCTTAGAGATACTGAAACATTGTGGTATCTAACAAAAAGAATCCTCCTCTCTCCCATTTGGTGTCCAGATGTTGTAGATATGAAATTATCAGTAAGGTTTGTGATTGAGATCTCTGTTGCATATGTGTTATGTGTTGGGAAAAAAATGATAATTCCACCGTAGAAATATGATCGAATACCACTTGTGACACCCTAAATGGCATATTGACCACCCACCTAATGTGAAATGGTTTAGAGTTGTATCATCTTCATTCAACCCTCTTCCCCTGTATTCAACAACAGCTGTGCTACTCTTAAAGCTATTCACATTGGGTTGCATCCCACAAGATCCACAAAGTGCACCTTGTGAAGCAAAATGTTCCCTCCTCCCCAATGGATGCCCCCCAATGGACCCTCATGAACAGTATACGTGGACAAAGGGAGGGTCCTCAGTGGGAGGGGGAAGCTGGAAGAAATGGTCCCTCCACTGATGGAAGTGTTCTTCTGTCATCGGAAATGGGCCACTGGAATTTCTACTCATAGCTTAGTACAGAGACCATTGAACTCTTGCTGGTGACAACAGCTATGAAGATTGTAGCTCTGTAGCGATCTGTATACATATGATCACAGCAACTTCTTCACAGAGGAGCAGTTTCTTCAGAAAGAGAGAAAACACTAACAGAAGTTATAGAAGAAGTGTCAGTTTTGACATATTGTCTAGTTTCCCCTAACAGCCTGTCAAAATGGGGGAGATATTAACTCTGTTTCCAGCAGCAGTGCTTGTTAGTCTGTTCCCTTCTGAAAATATCTTGATAGATGATCAGATTAGGTTCATGTGTTTCCAAAGCAGATAAAGAATATTGACGAGATGTGCTCTCATGAACGAAACAGTAATTTTGTTTTCCTCTTGTTTATTAACAGAACCCCACAGATGTTTTGATGCGTGAAAGAACATGACATGTGAAGGAACCTAACTTCCATAATCTCCTATTGTAGCCATGCCACTGTGTACTTTTATTGGGTGACATTGGTAAGGCCCAGTGGTGTCTCAGCAAGGCCAATACAAGACATGCTGATTTACTCAGGCAGAAAATCCATATCAACACCCACCCACCTACTCATATATTAATTAACATGCGACACACATCATTGGAAAGGTCTTCAACACAATCCACACTGAAATGAAAGACAGCTGCACAAACATGCAATCTGCAGATGTTTAAACTTTATCAATGGATTAATGAATTAATATGTTACCCAACTGAGAAGTTTCCAGGGAGAAATGGCTGACCACCATTGGAAAATAACAGATGTACTTTGGGTCTAATTCAAAAAGGCAGTTCTTTCATTTTTGTTGATGCACTTTTGGGTTGGACTGCATTGAACCTGATGACTTTTTTATGTATGTTGTGTCTAGCTTCCCCCCTCCCCTTTTATATGATCATGATTCACACTATAAGTGATCTTCCTTGTGTTATCATCTATACCCATTTTGAAGCTCAGAAGCTCCTTAAGTATAACTGAATATGATACCTTAAAATCTGCATGGTTTCCAATGATGTAGCATGTGACTCCTCATTTAAGCCTGCTGGGTTGTTTTGCATAATAAATTACTGCCTCTGTATCCATCCTGCTTGGTGTAGTGGTTAAGTGTGTGGACTCTAATCTGGGAGAACCGGGTTTGATTCCCCACTCCTCCACTTGCACCTGGCTGGATTACCTTGGGCAAGCTGTAGTTCTGATAAGAGCTGTTCTTGAAAAAGAGGAGGAGGAGAGGAGGAGGAGATTGGATTTATACCCCGCCCTTCACTCGGAGTCTCAGAGCGGCTTACAAACTCCTTTCCCTTCCCCTCCCCACAACAAACACCCTGTGAGGTAGGAGAAAAAAACAGTTGCTGTCAGAGTTCTCTCAGCCCCACCTACTTCACAGGGTGTCCGTTGTGGGGAGGGAAAGGGAAAGGAGTTTGTAAGCCACTCTGAGACACCTTTGGGTAGTGAAGGGCGGGGTATAAATCCAATTTCTGCTTCTTCTTCTTCTTCGTGCTCTTTGATCAACTCTACAAGTATATTAGCTGAGGAGGAACTAAGACATGCCATGTCAAGATTTGATGAGTGCTCCCCCCTCTCCACCGGACGTCCCGCCTCCCTGAGGACCCTGCTCGAAGGGGAGGGCAAGATGGCTGTGGGTGGCAGCCCTGGGAAGCATGGTGGCCACATGTCGGCTTTCCCCCGAGGATGTAGTGCCTGGCCATGGGTTGGGGGCTGAGAAAATGGAGTCTCAGGGTGTTTTGAATATTTTTGGGTGCAAAGGGTGCTTCTGTGATCATGTTTTGTGACTGGGAAATGCACGACCAGACACAAATATCTGGGAAATGTCCCTGTTCCGTGGACATCCCGTTTTGCCGCACCTCCTATTCGGACTTAAAAGACAGTAATTTGTATCTAGAGTTTTCTGGACCCAACGGGACAATAGCAGACTTTCACCCATCTGATCATTTCACCAGTGCGCAATCCTCCCGTTGGGGTGGTCTGACATCATACCATCCCGAGCGGGCGCGGTTTTTAAAAAACCACCACCCAATATGCGCTTAAATGCATTTAAAAATGAGGCTGCGGAACCCTGATCTAGCACCATGAACACTTTAATGTTTAAGATCACACAAAGCGATGGTATCACTTTACTCTGCTCTATTTAGACCTCACCTAGATGTCAGCTATGCTGCCATGGGGGTTGGGGAGTTCATTCTGTGTCTTGGTAATTGCTATTGCATTCCTATCTCTGCTGTTCTGCCTGTGCTGAAATGCTTATCTCTACAGATGTGCAGGAGGAAGTTCTATTGTCTGGAAGTCTCCTATGTACCGTGAGAGACTACTGCTTCCCAGCTTTTGCCACCTAACGGTTTCCTAGCTGGTCCTGCACGCGGGAGGGTAGCTAATTGGCCCATGCCATGCATACAAATGCCCTATATCCTATTATGCTCAATGGGTTGCCGCCATTCTTAACAGTGCCTGTGTTACTGCATCTATAGTAAAAGGTAAAGGTTCCCTTGCTCGAAAGCCATTCGAGTCCAACTCTACAAGGATGCGCAGTCATGCGCATGTGTAAAAAGTTTAAAAAAACCATCACACACACCTCCTTCAGTGTAAGCTGTGTGTTCAGTTTGTGGCACCACAATTTAAGAAGGATATGACAAGCTGGAACATGTCCAGAGGAGGGCAATGAAGATGGTAAGGGGTCTGGAGACCAAGTCCTATGAGAAAAGGTTGAAGGTGCTGGGTATGTTTAGCCTGGAGAAAAGATGACTGAGAGGTGATATGACAACCATCTTCAAGTACTTGAAGGGCTTGAAGAGGATGGTGTGGAGTTGTTTTCTGTTGCCCCAGAAAGTCAGACCAGAACCAATGGGTTGGAATTAAATTGAAAGAGTTTTCGGCTAAACTTTAAGAAGAACTTCCTGACAGTTAGAGTGGTTCCTCAGTGGAACAGGTTTCCTTGGGAGGTGGTGGGCTCTCCTTCTTTGGAGATTTTTAAACAGAGGCTAGATGGCCATCTGACAGCCATGCTGCTTATGTGAATTTAGGCAGATCATCAGAAGGAGTGCAGGAAGGGTTGCATCAGTTCTTAGTTTTTGTGGCCCTTTCTTTCACACCCAGGGAAATGCTGATCGCCACTTTGGGGTCAGGCAGCAGTTTTTCTCCAGGCCGCTTTGGCCAGGAATCTTGGAGGTTTTTTGCCATCTTCTGGGCTTGGAGCAGGAGTCACTGTGTGTGTGTGGGGGGGGAGGGGAGTATTTGTGAATTTCCTGCATTGTGCAGGGTGTTGGACTAGATGACCCTGGAGGTCCCTTCCAACTCTATGGTCCTTTTATTATATTCTATGACCATTATTTCATTATTTATAGAACTAGCAGTAAAGCCCGTTGTGCAAATAAATACAATGGGGATCTAGAAAGAGGCTCTGGGGCAGTCCTCTGGCTTTGGCCAAACAGTGTCAAGTTGCTGTGGTGACCTCAGCAGAGTATAATGACAGAGTCCACTGTTTTCTCCAGAGGAACTGATCCTCTGAGGGGGGGAGGGGGGAGAAGGCCCGATCGGAGCCTGTAGGCTGCAATCGGGGCCTGCCTGGGG
>NW_015172035.1:36583-57016 GCF_001447785.1 Gekko japonicus | reverse complement strand
TGCGATGACTGGCTCCCTCCCCTCCCAGCCACCCAGCCAATGGCAGCCCAGGTTCGGTGAGGGAGCCAGTCATCGCAGCCGTCTTCTGAGTGGCAATTTTTCCGCCCATACACTAACGGGGCGCATTTTAGAACGTGGGTCCCCACTATTCAATTATGATAAGGAGAGATTACAAACAACAGATATGGAGGTCTGGGGAGGGATTACAAAGAAAGGTCTGTTTGAAATGACTGGCTCATGAAAACTTATCCTGGCATTGATTTTTTTTTGTCTTTACAGTGCCACTGGATTTATGTTTTGTTTTGCTTTAAAAGAAAAAAAATGCTGCCGATGTAGTAGCAGATGAGCACTGTGAACAGACACAAAACGTGTAAGGACTCGAGGGAATTTCTACCACCTGATCCAGTCCTTTCATGCTGAAAATGTGCCACGTTGAATATTCAGCTCAGCCCTTGCTGCACCCAGTACTGGCCTTGGGAGGCACCAATCCTATTCTCCATCTCTGCAATGGAGAGAAGCTTCCTTGAGGTGTACCTCAACTCTTTGGCAGCTGCAGCTCTCTCCTCACACCCAAGCAAACACAATAAACCAAACAGCAATGGCTAGAATAACACAAAGCCTTCCTTTTTTCCACTGAGATCCTTGTCAGATTGCAGCTCTAGCAGTGGCCCATGGCCCATTTTTATAGAAACGAATTCTATCGCCCTCTATTTTCCCAAAGCCATCTCTGAGCCACTAAAATTGTGAATTACACAGACCTTGGGGGCAAAGTGTCTAGCGATCACTTTTATGGGTTTCTCTCTCTCTCTCTCTCTCTCTCTTTCTCTCTGCTATTCTGTAGAGTCTCAGTGGGGGGAACATTAAAAAGAACTCGGCTTATCTATGAAAGCAGTAGCCTCACCTTTATTTTCCAGTTGTTGATTTAGAGGAGAGTAAATGAGGAGAAAGGTTGTGTTGACCTATTTGATGACTGAGTGTTGGAATGGGAAGAATGAGTCACGAAGTGGGCTGTGAATCTTCATCTGACAGTTGTTTGAATTATTTAGACCGGGCTCACATCCGACCACTGGGAGCACGTGCTCAGTTTAGCCTCAGCGAAATACAGTTTACAGAACAACCTGGCCAGATTATGTAAGTGTAGATTGGACATTAAAAATAACAACAACACACACACTGCTCTGAGGGATCAATATAACGGGAAAAGATCCAGAATGGTCTGGCATAAACTCAATATGTTTTTTCTTCCTTTGCTCTAACCTGGAGCTGAGAGCACAATTTAGACTTATATATTTAAGCATCCTGGGAAAACAGTGAGTATGCCTTCAAATCAATGCATTCTGAAGAAAGAAAGCCCAGGATTTATTCAACAAACACCCTATCAGCTTTCCCTATCCAAGTCTAAAAATAATCTTGGCAAAAAAACCCTGCAGTTTAGAAACTGGGATGTTAATAATGGGGAACAACCAAAGATCAAACTCATATATTGAGGCTGCCAGTATCTGAAGGAGAAGCATCCACATCAACACTGCCAGTTCCAGCAGTCATGCAAAGGAATGGAAGGTCCAAATGAAAGGCGACTGCCATTGACCCACATCTTCCCTCCAGTAATATCCTGATCACATCTGGTGGAACAATATGTATGTCATCATGTTCACAGTTTCTATGCTCCCCTTTAAGTGAAATGTAGCTTTGGTGGGGAAATGATGTTTGATGATGTCACATCACACAGTTTTTTTTCACTAGACATGACTTGCTAGGTACAACAAGAAGGTATGGATTGGTTGCAGAGTGCAGACACATTCCCCCTCTCCACAATATCTTGTTCATAAATGGATTTCATGGCTATTTTTGTTGTTGTTCAGTCGCACAGTCGAGTCCGACTCTTTGCGACCCCATGGACCAGCTCCCTCCAGGCCTTCCGGTCTTCCGCCATCCTCTGAAGTTTGCTCAACTTCATGTTCGTTGCATCGATGACACTGTCTAACCATCTCATCCTTTGCCGTCCCCGTCTTCTTTGACCTTCAATCTTTCCCAGCATCAGGGTCTTCTCCAATGAGTGCTCCCTTCTCATTTGGTGGCTTTAGGTCCTCTTCACTTTCTGCCATTAGAGTGGTATCGTCTGCATATCTGAGGTTGTTGATCTTTTCCCCAGCAATCTTAATTCCCGCTTGTGATTCATCCAGGCCAGCATTTCGCATGATGTACTCTGCATATATATTAAATAAGCAAGGTGACAGTATACATCCTTGTCGTACTCCTTTTCCTATGCTGAACCAATCAGTTGTTCCGTATCCGGTTCTAACTGTCGCTTCTTGGCCCTTATACAGGTTTCTCAAGAGACATGTGAGGTGGTCTGGTACTCCCATCTCTTTAAGGACCTGCCATAGTTTGTTGTGATCCACACAGTCAAAGGCTTTAGCATAGTCAATGAAGCAGAAGTAGATGTTTTTCTGGTACTCTCTTGCTTTCTCCATAATCCAGCGAATGTTGGCAATTTGATCTCTAGTTCCTCTACCTCTTCGAAACCCAGCTTGTACTTCTGGTAGTTCTCTATCCACGTACTGTTGAAGCCTAGCTTGTAGGATCTTGAGCATGACCTTGCTAGCGTGTGATATGAGTGCAATTGTGCGATAGTTTGAACATTCCTTGGCATTGCCCTTCTTTGGGATTGGAATGTATACTGATCTTTTCCAATCCTGTGGCCACTGTTGCGTTTTCCAAATTTGCTGGCAAATTGAGTGCAGCACTTTAACAGCATCATCTTCTAAGACTTTGAATAGCTCAGCTGGAATACCATCACCTCCACTAGCTTTGTTGTTAGTAATGCTTTCTAAGGCCCATTTAACTTCACATTCCAGGATGTCTGGCTCGAGGTCAGTGATTATACCGTCGTGGTTGTCAAGGACATCGAGGTCTTTCTTGTATAGTTCTTCTGTGTATTCTTGCCATCTTTTCCTAATCTCTTCTGCTTCTGTTAGGTCCCTACCGTTTTTGTCCTTTATCATGGCCAGCTTTGCATGGAACGCTCCCTTGATTTCTCCAATTTTCTTGAAGAGATCTCTAGTCCTTCCCATTCTATTGTTTTCCTCTATTACTTTGCACTGCTCATTCAGGAAGGCCTCCTTATCTCTCCTTGCTGTTCTCTGGAAATCTGCATTCAGTTGGGTAAATCTTTCCTTTTCGCCTTTGTCTTTCGCTTTCCTTCTTTCCTCTGCTATTTGTAAAGCCTCATCAGAAAGCCACTTTGCTTTCTTGCATTTCTTTTTCTTTGGGATGGTGGTGATTGCTGCCTCCTGTACAATGTCACAAACCTCCGTCCATAGTTCTTCAGGCACTCTATCTATCAAATCCAGACCCTTGAATCTATTCTTCACCTCTACTGTATATTCATCAGGGATGCGGTCTAGGTCAAACCTGAATGGCCTCGTGGTTTTCCCAATTTTCTTCAGTTTAAGTCTGAATTTTGCAATGAGTAGCTCATGATCTGAACCACAGTCAGCTCCAGGTCTTGTTTTTACTGACTGGATAGAGCTTCTCCATCTTTGACTGCAAATTATATAATCAATCTGATTTCGGTGTTGCCCATCCGGTGATGGCCATGTGTAGAGTCGCCCCACCAATTGCAAATTGTTCTGAGTAGAGCTAATTTGGATCTGTCCACAGTTAAGCATGCTGGGAACTTCATGGTGAACATGTTCACCAGATGTTATACCGTCTTACCTGAGCCTTGAATACTAACTGAGCCTTGGACTGGTTTGTCTTGTCACCATCATTGTCCAATTTAAGCATCAAGCTGGACAGCTTTGCAGCTATGGAGTAACTGTGGTTGGTAAGTTTTGTTACTTTATCTCTTTTAGATGATTTTGTACCAGCACAGAAGGGAAATAGATTTCCTGCCAGGGACAGATTCCCTAACCAGATTGGGGTGACCACCTGTTGACAGAGACATACATAAATATTAATGGCCAGTGTTCATTGCCTTAATGTTCATCTCCATTCATACAAGCATGGATAACTGTAAAGGAAGGAAGGGAAACTGCATGCAAGTGACTTGAGCTCCTTGCCAAACAAGGAACTCCATGGTAGTAACACATAATCATGATATGAGCCAAGTCAACTATTCCTTGAGCATACTTATACACATTATTTGTATTTGAAAAGACATGCCCTTGTCTGATAAGTTTGCAGTCCTACTGTATCCTAGTATAAGCCCCACTGATGTCAGTGGGAGTTGCTTCTGAGTAAACCTGAATAGCACTGCACTGCACCATGCTTAGGCATCACTAACTGGAAGCTTCAATAAGAAATTCTCTAGAGCCCTCTATGTACAAGAAAACAAATTAAAGAGCAAGTTCCTAATCTTGTAGGGGGAAAACAACTATAAACAGTGCATTAAGTTCAATAGGGACTATCCCAGCTCTTTGAGGTACCCAGCATGGGATGTGGAATTATGGTGCTCCTACACACCAACATACATATGCATCAAGATCACCCAG
The DNA here is from genome assembly GCF_001447785.1 of Gekko japonicus. Classification (NCBI taxonomy): domain Eukaryota; kingdom Metazoa; phylum Chordata; class Lepidosauria; order Squamata; family Gekkonidae; genus Gekko; species Gekko japonicus. The sequence continues at coordinate 52,520 of NW_015172035.1, read as the reverse complement.
CACAAGTTACCCTACCAAAGTAATGAAGTAAAAGAAAATCGTTAGGAAAAATAGTGGTGATGACCTAATGGGAATATGTTTCATATTTTCCCTGTGAATTATTGTCGTTTTCGATCATGGCTTCTTAATGTTATTTTGATTCCATTTTCACATCAGCCACCTTCATATCCTATGATATTACTCTAGTGGTTTAAGTCTGAAGTGATGGTATTCTGGAGCTCTGATCCTCAGTCTGGCCTTCTGTAGTTTTTAGATCACCCTCTTTCAGTCTAAAGGAGTGATTCTGCAAATTCTTCATGAATAAAGAGATTATCCTGCAAATTCTTACATGATATATGTAACTGCACATCTGGACACAAATTTCGAAGTTGTTCCAGAGAACGTGAGGTATCATTGACTTTTACTTTAAATCAATGATCACCCCAATGATTTGCTCATGGGGAGGGGCTGTGGCTCTATAGTACAGCAGCAATGTAGATTTTACAGTAAAGCACATATAGATTTTTCTGGAGCTGGTAAAAGGTGAAGATTCCCTTGCTTGAAAGCCAGTCGAATCCAACTCTAGGGTTGCGGTGCTCATCTCCGTTTCAAAGCCAAAGAGCCAGCACTGTCCAAAGACATTTCCATGGTCATGTGGCCGGCATGACTAAACACCAAGGCGCACGGAGCTGGTACTGGGCAATAAAAAACAGTTCTCAGATCAAAGGAAGCTTAAAATGTCTTTGGCAGGAGTCAACCAAAGAATGATGATCTCTGTTGCCAAGCTTTTGTTTTCTGCTATGAAAATACGTGCCGAATGAACATCCTATGTGTAAATGTTAAGGTTTTAAAATTTTAATCCGTGGTTTTGGATCTGGGTGAACGTCGTAATTGGGATTTTTGTGAGTATTAATTATTGATAGTTTTGTCTTTGTATAGCTTGTAGGCCACAATAAAGAACAACTCTACTCTCTACATCATCTGCATTACATACAGGTGGTTCCAGATTAAATTCCCAGCATCTCCAGTAAAAAGGATCAGGTAGTAGGTGATGGGAAAGACCTCTACCTAAGACCATGGAGATTTGCTGCCAGTTAGAGAAGACAATACCAACCAGTGGTCTGACTCAGCATAAGGCAGGTTTCATGTGTGTTGACTATAACAAAATTTAAGAGCATTTTAAGTCGCTTTGCATCTGCACAGTAGCAACATGCAGCATAGCAACTGACTGGGTAGTGACCATTGATGTGTGCTCATAATGAATGGTTTGCTTGTATTGTATATGTCCCAGGTCCATCATAGGCAGGTCATGCATCACTTAAAATCAACTACATTAGAATGTATATGCTGACTCTGTTCTTGCACAGTAACTGGCTTGATTAGGACTGGGAAACCGGTGGGTGAATTGTGTATGTATGTTTCATTTATGATCCAGTTACACATATGCAGGTTTACTTATTTGATGAGGTCTAGAAAATCTTACCTGCAGTCAAAATATCACCACAAAGATCATAGAATCATAGAATGTTAGAGCTGGAAGGGACCTTGCAGATCATCTAGTCCAACTTCTTTTTAGAAAAGAGGTTCTGGTTTTCCTTTTCAAACAGCATGGATTCCTGTAAAGCTTTTTGTAAAAACAATTAGATGCTATTTATATTTATTAGATTCAAAGGTATTATTTAACTTAATAAACACTTGCAATTCTAATGTTACTTCTTACATGTCCAAAAATGTTCCTATTGGGAAAATAAATGAATAATGCATCTTCTTTTGTGTAGCTGTATTCTTTGAAGTTTGCTTTTGTTTTTTGTTCCTCAGTTGTTCTTATATTGGATAAAACTAACACAGGGTCTTCTCATCTGTTCTTAACAGAAAACTGAAGACTTGCAGCACAATCCTAAACAGAGCTACATCCCTCTAAGCCTATTGACTTCAATGGACTCAGAAAGGCATAACTCTACTTACGATTGTACTACTAATAAAATAAGGGTATGTGTTTTTAAAATAATACCCCCATGCCCCAAAGAATGCTGAATTCTTAATTTACATAATTTATTCTAGGTTGGGGCACAGAGTAGTACAGGGAACACAAGCCCCAACCCAGCTATTATTTTAGCATTTATTTATGCAATGTATAAAAAGCAGAGAACATTTACAACAACACAATGCAGTGCAACAGTAAACTAGTGGAACTCTTTTTCTGACACTTCTCTGGCTTCTGAGATTTCAGCAGGCATCGCCCATGCACTGTCAAGCAAATCTTCCTAACCATAAGGGGCTAGACTATCTTAGTAAGCTTAATTCTGCATGGAATGTCACATACTGTGCTTCTTCTGCATTCCCACCCAATGCCAACATACATCTGTCTTATCTAATTTCCACTGAGCAAAAATCAACAAACAAACAACTGAATCCCACTGGGATTTATTTATTTTTTTTGCAAATCGTATGATGGTTTATATGATTTCTATCTTGCCTCTCCATCGGTATGCTCCTCGGCTGTAGAAAGTCACCACTGCACAAAACAATTTGCAACAGATTAATGCAAAATTATAGTCAACATACGGATCATCATAATGACAAAAATTATTCTTGATGGAAAAATTGGAGCATTTACTTTAGACTCACTCTCTCCCTCCCTCCCCCACCCCTGCCATTGATCCCCACCCCCAATGGCAATAGCAGAAATAAGAAATAGGCTGGACTGGGGCTCTTCACCAATGTCAGCAGCAATGACAAAAATATTATGAGTCACATCCATGTGCACACCTTTCCATGAATGCAGTTTTCTGTACATAGGCGAGCTACCACTGGGGTATATTAGATACAGGAGACTCCCATGTATAGAGAAGTAAACACTGATAGAAGGGGAGAGTTTGCATCTGGATATCAGTCATTGTTTAACTAGACATTTTTAAAACATGATCCCAGAACCCAAGGGACTCAGTGCAGTGCCTCATTTCAAAAGTTCCACTATTCCAATTGAACAGGTGAGCTAATGAGAGGAAAACATAGCTAAAATAGCTATTTGGGGCTTCTTCTTCATCCCAAGTAAACAAAATCAGCAGCTATCTCACAGGACTGGTGAAAGCAGGGCTGTCAGGCCTCCTGGTATAGTGGGAGACCTCCCGCCCTCTACTTCTGTTGCTCAGTCTTTGTCATTTGTAGGTAAGATTTTCTCTGATATTTTATCAAGTTGACCTGGGAGTGATTGATAATCCTTCATGTAAATTGTTAAACAATTGCAGAAAAGGATACTAGATTATGGTTTCAACAAAGGGTTGCCAGTCCCCAGTGGAGGCAGGGGTCACCGGCCACCAGGCCATGCTCCTCTCACCACCAATCAGCTGGCCAGCAAGGTACTTACCAGGAGAAAGAGAAAGGCCCATGCAACATCAATGGTATCACACCAGAAGTGATGTCATCATGCCAGTGACATCCAGGTGATGTTCTGGTATTTGGGCAAAAACTCTAAGGTAAAAGCTGTTTTTACCATAGAGTTTTTGCCCAAATATCAGAGTGTCACCCAGACATCACTAGCATGATGATGTCACTTTTTGTGTGAGGCTGGCAACGTGGTCTGGGCCTTCCTCTTTCTTCTGGTAAGCCCCCCCCCCATGCCCTGCTGGTTGCTAGGAGGGACCTGGCTACCCTATTTCAACATGATCCCCAGCCACACATACACACACAAAACTGGCTTTTGGTTGCTGCAAATGTCCCACTTGTACAGGGTGTATATGATCAGTCCAACTCTGCAGATTTCTTCTGTGATTCTGATTTGAAGCTGATCATAAAAACAGGATTCCCAGCTTTACGATTGCCATGGAGGTACAAAGAAGGGACAGATCGAAATGATGAATAGGATAGAGGGTACTACACTCACTGCCCTGTGCTTGTCCTGCAGCTGGTGTTTGACAGCAAAATCCTGAGCAGAATCACACTCTTCAAAGTCCATTGAAGTCTTAGAAGGGTGTAACTCTGTTTGGGACTGCAGTGTTAAGCCCAAACTACACATTAAGATTTTTTAAAATGTGTTGTGTCACAGGTCAGCTAATTTTTAATTTACAACATACCTTACTCCACTTAGCCACAAAATTTGATGTAGATTTGATGCAAATATCTAACCAAGGTCAGCCTCACTTCTATAAATATATGGCTTAAGCTAAACCATCCCTCTTCTGATATTACATCGTTAATTCTTAGGGGCAGCTTCTGTCCTACCTGGCTGAAAGTAGTCTATCAGAAGCTGAATTAGCTCGGCTGTTCCCCTGAGTTTCTTCTAACAATGTCCTTAGAGCAAGCAAGGGCCCTAGTTAAACAAAGGACATTGGATACCAAACGGCAGGGAGGTATTGACAGAGTTCCAAACTTCTTGACCCCTATGAAAATGAGATATGTTGCAACCCCAGCAGCCTGGTTATTGTCATTAGAGATTTCATCCCATTGCAGGGCTTTCTCCATGGCCAGATGGAATATCTCCCCCTCTGGTTGTGGAGGGACATTACAAAAAGATTCCAGTGGCTGAGATGGTCTGCCCTTGCAGAGCAGGCAAGGTTGAGACAACGAGCATATTCTGTGTCACTGCTGTTTTTATCAGGAAGTTCATGTGAAGATCTTTCAATCTTTGCTTGGGAGGTTTCCTGCATGCCCAGCATTACAAATGACTAAGAAGTTTTTTATCTGACGTAATTCCTCAGCTTACATTTGCTTGCACCAGATTCCTTGCTGCAGCCTATAGAATTCGTAAGGAACTATTATAAAAGGTATTCGAGGCATGAAATAAGTGTTCCCCATGGTCTATGTTCCATGCATCAATCTTGATTTATATCATTTTTATTCATTTCTGTAAATTTTACTATTGTTTATTTCTTAAAAGCTTTACGATTCTGATATAATTCATTTAAATTTATATGTGCTGGTCATGAACTGTAATAATAAAATTAATTGATACTATTTCAACATAAAAAATCTCTAACTACAAAAAAAATCCAATGGTTCAACAATGTTGGTAATCAAACAAAAGCCTTTTTAAGTTCAGAAAGGATGTCAACATCATAATGAATTCATAATGAACTCCAATTCAGAAGCCATTTTAAATGTTACATGCAAATTGTTAATGAGTGGCTAGATATATGCTTTCCTAATAACTCATCCTATAGGTCCCAAAAAGCCAAAAATCCCTCTCAGTCATGGTTCGATCATGAATGTCTATCACTTAAAAAAAAAGCTAATAAATAAGTATAATAGATATAGGTCTCAGAATTTGCCATCAATACCCCCAGATCTTTATGCTTAAAAACAGCAATATAAAAAGCTAATTAAAATGAAAAAGAGAGAAGCACTTTACAAGTCATGGTTACACCTCAATCAGGCTGCAAAACTTAAAAAATGACTCACTTTTCTGGAAAATAGTCTCACGAGGTCTCCTTCTAGAAGGTCCTAAACTTTCTTGTGAGATTCCTGAGAAAATCTGGGAGGAATATTCACTGTACACAGCTGAGGCAACTCAGATACAAAACTCAGTAATTAACACAGACAATCTTCTATTCTGGCCACCAGTCATGGTTGCAGAAGTTAGAAGGTTTATATCTCAGATTAAGCTAGGGAAGACCCCTGGAAGTGACTTAATTCCTTCAGAGTTGATAAAATCGGACACTGATTGGTGGGCCCCAGTACTTGCAACTCTTTTCACCCACACTGATCAAAAGGTTCAAATTCCTAAAGATTGGGGCACAGCAGTTATTATTCTGATATATAAGAAAGGGGCAAGATCAGACCCTTTTAATTATTGACCTATTGGTCTACTTAGTGTAGTGGGAAAGGTGTATGCCAGGCATTTATACTGGAAGCTTTGGGACTAGATAGTTAGGGAAAATATATTAGCAGAAGAATAAGCAGGGTTTAGAAGTGGATGCTCTACAATGGACCAATGTCTGATCTTGCCACATCTAGTAGTCAAATATACTACCAGACCTCATGGAGTATTGTATACAGCATTTGTTGACTACCAAATGGCATCCAATAGCATTTCACACAACAGACTCTGGTTAAAATTCAAAGAGCGTACAATAGACTGCCGATTACTGGCTCTTTTCCATGCCCTTCATGAGGATAACCATCTCTCGGTAAGATACAACCATCTTACTGTCTCACAAAGTGCCAGTTAGGAGGGGTGTAAAACAAGGCTGTATACTTACTCCCTTACTATTCAATTTTTATGTAAATTCTACGGTACAGTCGCCATCTAATAGGAATTTCCACCTTTCAGCTATTGCAAGTAGACCTACTCCAATGCTTCTATATGCAGATGATACAGCTATCTTGTCACACACTGAGGTAGGGCTGAGAAGAGCCCTTAGAGCACTTTCGATTTATTGCAATGAGGAACATCTAACTATAAATTTCACTAAAACTAAAGTACTTATTTTTGCCAAAAGGCCCACGCTGCATGGGCGGTAAGTAGAGAGACATAGGATTGAACAAGTCAAAGTGTTTATATAGTTGGGAATTCCATTTCAATCTTCAGGCTCATGGGCTGTTCACCTTACCCAGGTTACAGAATCCACCCAAAAAAATAGCAATGCTGAGAGATTTTTTTTTTACACAAAGGGGGGGAATTTATATTCCTCATGCTCTGAAGGTTTTTCAGGTTAAGACGACACCTCAGTTTATGTATGGTGTGCAGGTATCCCTGTATAAAAACTATTCTATACTTGAAGCAATTCAGTCAAAAATTTTAAGATCTTTATTTGGAGTACCAAGATGTGTTCCAAACACTCTGCTCAGGTTAGAGGCTAGATTAGTATCACTGGAAACCTGGACTTGTTTTCATCCCATATGATTCTGGATCAAAATCCTTTAGGATTAACTCCCTTAATCCTTTTAGACAGTTTCTGCTCAAGATGGATTTTAGCAATAGAATACAAATTGTCACTACTAGGTCTCTCCAGTACTGCTCTCCTGAACCTTGGTTACCAAGGAGCTGGAATAATGATTAAACAGAGATTATGGGACACCTCTCTCCAAATGGACAGAGCACAAGCCTTTTACACCCCGACTATGGGGAATAGTAATCAAAACTTTGCCTTGCCCAGCTACCTTTTTTTTCATTGGAATTCCCTAAATACCACAGAGCTTTTATCCTAGCATGATTTAATGCTCTCCCCTCTGCTCTTCTTGAGGGGAGATATGCTCATATTCCATACATAAACCATCTTGTCAGTCTGGTCTAGTAGAGACAATCGAGCATGTTCTTTTACATTGCAGGTTTTATCATGAGATCCAGTTAAAGTATATTACTCCAAGTCCAAAGCGGTTTATTGTATTGAGCCATTGCCATTACAAAATACAGAATACAACAGAACAATAATAAAAGCAGTATATTACTCCAATTACTGCAGCTTACCTAGGCAGATCTAACTAATCTTACTCTGTTTTCCTTTTAGAAGAAGAAGAAGAAATTGAATTTATACCCCGCCCTTCACTACGCAAAGGAGTCTCAGAGTGGCTTACTATTTCCTTTCCCTTCCCCTCCTCACAACAGTCACCCTGTGAGGTAGGTGGGGCTGAGAGAGCTCTTTTGAGAACTGCTCATAAGAGAACAGCTCTGTGTTAAGTCGTTCACTTAACAAAGCAGTCGGAGAGTGATTCAGCAAGAACACAACTTTATTCTTCAACTCAAACACAACTCCAACACGGATCAACATAGCCAGAACAGCCTTTACATTGCAGCTGTCCTGCTTTTAAACATTCCCGGCTAATGTAGCCACACCCACTGCACAAATACCAACAAATAAGGTTGTTCACATAAGGACCAATCACGGATGTTCCCGCTCAGGGAGCTTGCTTGAAAGTGATTGGTTAGGTGCTTCCTGGGATAGTAACACAATTGGATGGATCTGGATCCTAGCCCAGGACTAAGCTTTACATTACACTTCAATTAGATGTTTCACAACATATCATGCATCCAAGGCAGCTTTGAATACACTACACTCTGAAAGAACTTGTGACTGACCCAAGGTCACACCAGCAGCTGCATCTGGAGGAGTGGGGACTCAAACCCGGTTCTCCCAGGTTAGACTCCGCACTCTTAACCACTACACCAAACTAGCTTTAGCTGATTGCTCCAATGAAATTACCGCCAAGGTAGCAAGATTTTGCACCCAGGTCAGTCTAATTAGACAGAAGATCACAGCTTTCTCCTAGAAATTTTAAATGTATTTAAACAATTTTGTCTCTTATAATGTATATATTTATACTAAAAAAAAGGCCCGTTGTGGAAATAAATACAACGGCCTCTAGAAAGAGGCTCTGGGCGGGTGCCCCAGCCTTGGACACGCAGTGTCAATTTGCTGTGGCAACCTCAGCAGGGTATAATGACACTGAGTCCACCATTTTCTCCAGAGGAACTGATCTCTGCTACCTAAAGAACAGTTGCAATTTTGAGTGATCTCCAGCCCTCACCTGGAGATTGGCAATGATGGTTCCCCAGAAGGGAATAGTTGGTTTGGAGGGTGGAGTCTATGGCTTTGTACCTGTCCGAGGTCCCACGCCTCCTGAAACCTCACCCTCTCCATGCTCCATCCCTCACATATCCAGGAATTTCCCACCTGGAGTTGGCAACCCTGTCTCCTTCCCAGCCAATCACCAACCTACCTTTATTTCTCCCTCACTCTTCAGCTTTCCATCCCCCACACACCTGCAGCCTCTCCCGTGCTCTGAAGCCCTGACTGCTACGTCACATTGGCTGTCATACGGGGGCCACCTCAGCAGCGTATAAGGATACAGAGCCCACCATTTTCTCCAGGGGAACTCTGTGTTCCGAGGCAGAGGCCAATGAGGCTGCATATGCAAATAACCTCTGTGTTCTGACTGGCTATGGGGGGGGAGGGGAACAGCAAACTGTTTAGAATGTTGGAGGCAGGACTCAGGCAAAGCAGCCAGTGGATAGGGAGACCCTCTGAATGACAGATCAGAGAGCGAACTGATTTTGGAGCGTGTGGAATGTTCTAGAGAAGTGCCACCACCATTCGGCGTTTATTTATATGAGAGATTTAACGCCTTGATATGTAATTAATGTATAAGTTATATATTAACACACATGTCTGTCTATTTCCAGAAGTTGGATCATATTAATAAAATTGATTGAGGTCAGCTAAAAGGAAAGTCACTTCCCAAACATGCAGGGGACCAAGAACAAGGTGTGGGGGGAAGAAGAAACTTCAACCTCCCCCCGCAATGCCTTTTTCCCTAGCCCAAAATGTAGGTTGCACTGTTTGCCCCATTGAAGGGCAGCACTTTTAGCCCATCAGTATATAGCACATTAAAAACATAATGACGTTTGTGCTGTGTTTTCAAGGCAAGGTGGCAGGGGGAACAGAGAGTGGGGGGTTTCCTGAGAAAAGCACCCTTGCCGCTTCTTTTGCACAGCACTTCTTCCACCTCTGTTTTCCACATTCATGGCAAACATGGGGTGGGGTGGGGATCTCATATTTTGAGCAACAGTAAAAGCAAAACACATATGGGCACATAAGTATGTAATATATATGCATGTGAAGCTGCCTTACAGCAGACCATCAAGGTCAGTATTGTCTTCTCTGACTGGCAGCTGCTGTCTAGGATCCCAGGCTGAGGTCTTTCACATCATCTTCCCCACAATCCTTTTAACATGAGAAGCCAGGGATTGAACCTGGAATCTTCTGCATGCCAAGGAGATGCTCTTCAATGGAGGCACAGCCCTACCCCCCCCCCAATGCATAGCAATTTGCCTACAATGACTACCATCATGGAAAGTTGTTCAGTCATCGCTGTCAGGGATTCGACTTTCCACAGAACACAGCAAGTTCGCATTTTCAAGTTCCTGTGTCCTTTTCTTTATGGTTTACTTCTCTAGTACAGCTTTCCAGTTAGAGAATTAATGGCCTATTACTCCTTGAATGTGCTGAATTATTTAAAAGGGTCCCAAGATTTGTGTAAGTCATTTTGAAAAGGCAGACGGCGGGGGGGGGGGACTCTTTTCTAAAAGTTCATAATGTCAGGAACGCTCCTCCTTCAGTTATAGAATCTAGTTCCCCCCCTGTCAGAAATATGGAAACATTATGATATTGTCAAGAAAACAAGGGTTGTGTGGAAAATTATTGCCTGGCCAGGCTATCCATTACTGAAATGTGTGCCTAAGAGAAAGCGCTGTTCCATCCAGGCAAAGAGTCCAAGTACAGCATAATCTTATAAAATCTTATTATATTTACTTCAGTGAGGCAGTCTGCGTACATAAGAAGGACCACGTTTATTTGCAATTATATACTCTGAATGATGACTTCATAAATAGGTTCATGAATACATGTGCCATACATATTGCAAATAAGCATATAAATTCAAATCCTTTTCATTTAATTGCCCCCTCACACATAACATATTTAGGAACAAAATGAATAAGTGCAGCAAGGTCTTAGGAGCTTTCTTGTGGATCAGTGATATTTCAAAGATTGTCTTCAAAATGTACAGGACTGAAGTGTTCAGAAATGAAACTGTCAGCTCTCTTGAAGGAGAGTTCAGTAAATAAGGCAGAGGTAAACCGAAGCAGAGGTTACAATGAGTTGGATACTGAGCAGTGTTTCTATGGGTGCAAGGACTTCTGCGTGTGGACTGCTGTTCTCTACCCTTCCCCTCCTGGAGAAGCTAGAAAAGTATTTTCCCCCAATCAGGAAGTCAGAGGAGGCATTTTGGGCTGATACAAGAAGGAGGGCAGAAAAATGGTTCTTGTGATCATGAAAACACTACTCAGGGTCCAAGACACTGTGCAAGACTAAAAAGGGAGTTGTGTTGGAAAGTAGGCAGAATTCATACCAACAAGAGTTTGAGCCAAAAGCCATGAAGGTGTCAAGTTGATTTTAGACTGAACGTCACATGCAAATAAACACAAATCTGCCTTACACTGAATCAGACCCTTGGTAGTGGCTCTCCAAGGTCCCAAGGCCTACTTCCTGGTCCTTTTAACTGTAGATGCTGGGGATTGAACTTGGGGCCTTCTGCATGCAAGTCAGAGGCTCTTCCACTGAGCCATGGTCCTTTCCCAACATGGCTCTTCTCCAACTGCCCCAACAGTCTTACAACGCTGTGGTTGGTTCTTGCCTAGTCTAGGAACAGCTCTGAGAGGAGAGGCCTGGAGCAAGGGATAAGTTAGTGGTTAAGTGCACGGACTCTAACCTAGGAGAAGTGGGTTTGATTCCCTATTCCTCCACTTGCAGCCATGGTTCTGTCAGAGGTGTTCTGTCAAGGACAGTTCTGGAAAGAGCTCTCCCAGCCCCACCTACCTCACAGGGTGTCTGTTGTGGGGGAGGGAAAGGGAAAGGAATTTGTAAGCTGCTCTGAGACTCCGAGTGAAAGGTGGGGTATAAATCCAATCTCTTCTCTCTTCTTCTAATTATATGAGGGTATAGGGGCCTGGAGATCTCCCAGAATTACAGCTGATCCCCAGGCAAGGCTGCTTTGGAGAGTGGATTCTATAACATTATATGCCACTGAAGTCCCTGCCCATGCTTCAACCTCAAATCTGCGGGAAGCTGGCAACCCCAAGGGACCAAAAGTTAAGTAAATGTGTTATGTACGTGGACCGCCACCAGGGGTCCGTGGCTAAGCAGGAGCTTGGACCCCAAACACAAAGGGGACCTAGGATCCTAGTCCACCTAGAGTCCACCAATAACACCCTTGGCGGGAAATTCAAACCCTCCAATGGGGACAGAGGTGTGCCGGGTGGAAGTGTATATAGTTGGCCTTGCAGGGCCGTTTTTCCTTGTCTTGTTGTGAAGTACAATAAACGCATCTGAACGCATGTCGTAGTCCAAGTTCTCCACGCGTCGAACCCAGTACTTTTCAAAATGTAATAGTTTATTATCAACTGCAGTGTTTTCCTAGCTTCCTTTAATGCTCCCCAATTCTGCTTGCAGCTCCTCATATCTAGCTAGCAGGGATCCCTCCACAAACTCCCGTCCTCTATGTTTAAGGATGCCAGGAGGCCTCCTGTCTTTGTCCTCTGGTGCCAAAGGACATGGGGAAGAGGAACATGTGCTGGCATCATATTAGCACACTTATTTATTTATTTATTTATTTATTTATACTTTCAATTTGTACCCCGCTCACCCCCGAAGGGCTCTGAGTGGCTTACATGGTGCATGGTGCAGAGACCTATGCAGAAACCCTAACTATGGCCACAGTACGTCTGGGGTGGGGGGAGCCCTACCAGGTACCCTCCCGGCTCCGATCACTTATGGTTGCTTGAGGTGAAAATCAGTAGTGGACACTCTTGCATTTTGCAAATACTCTGTGATAAAAACCATAGAGGTTTTCCAACTGCCAGGGCATCTGCCATGTCACTTCCAGTTTTGGCAGCATGCCGGGCCCCATCCCCATTTCCATCTGATGGTTTCCTGCTTTGGCCTGGAAGCCTTATCTATGTTTCTTACAAAGATGCATCGCTAATTTACAACAGTTGCTGCATTTTGGTGTCTCATCAGTCCCTTGTTACATTTGAGGCCTCAGCATACATGCATATAAATCTAGCATTTTAATTGGAAAGGAATACAGACACAAGAATCTAATCTAATAGCCCAAGCTAAATGCTGTATGTTTTTTAAACAATAAATATTCAAATATCAAGTCTAAGTGGGATTTTTGGTTTTGTATTATGAAATATTCATAAGTATTCTAATATTAGGGTTGCCATTCTCCAGGTGGGGCCTGGAGATCTCCCACTTTTACAACTGAGCTCCAGCTGACAGAGATCCGCTCCCCTGGATAAAGTGACTGCTTTGAAGGGTGGACTCTATGGCATCGTACCATGCTGAAGCCCCTCCCCTCCTCAAACATCACCCTCTCCTGGATCTACCCCCCCCCCCAAGTCTCCAGGTATTTTCCAACCCAGAGCTGGCAACCCTATCTAATATCCAATTTCCTATTGTTTCATACATACATAATAAAAAAGTACAATAACATAAACCAATCACAAGATAGAAAGCTCATGGGTTACAAGACTGGGGTGTGTATTTACAAAGTCACCAAAATAAAAAAGGTCCTTTTAAAGCAATAGTATCAATAAAGATTGGCACCGTGAACTGGGCCAATATTTTCAAAAGCCGTGGAGCATCCACTATGGGCTGAAATGAGTTTGGCAGGGCTTAGATCTCCACAATATGTCCACCTAGGTGTGGCAGTCCTCAAACTATTTAAATTGAACTACTAGTACCTGGGATCCACAGCTTTTGAAAATATTGGTCTGGTTCAAGATCTATACACACTCCAGTCTTGTAATCCATGAGCTTTCCATCTTGTGATTGGTTTGCGTTGTTGTATTTTTTTCCCTTGTGTATGTATGAAACAATAGAAAATTGGATAATAGAATACTTATGAATATTCCATAATACAAAAATGAGAAAAACAGACTTGATTTTTGAATATTTATTGTTAAAAAACATAAAACGTTTAGCTTAGGCTATTAGATTAGACATAGCTCTAGCATGGCCGGATGAAAACCCCTGGATGCGGCAGACTTTCCTGTATGCGGTGCTGCTGAGATGAAGCTTTTCTCTGCATACCCTCACTAGCAAGACTTAACCAAAATATTTAAACCAAAGAACATGACTGGCTCAGCAACATGGGTCCCAAAGGTGATCACCATCAACCCTGGAATTTTGCCCCCTACCCTTTCCTCTTGACAGCCCTGCATCCCTAGCATGCAGAATTACTGCATTGCCCATCATCTCCTGCTTAGTCTTGTTGGAGCAAAATAAGTTTAGTCACTGACTAGAATAACTAGCCTGCATACGTTATTGACCAATTCAAATTGTGTCCTCTCTTAATAGTATCTCTCTCTAATAGTATTCTCTCTAAGTGCTTCTAGCCCTGCTTAAAAAATTAGGAAGAAACAACAACCATTCCTCCTTTCAATTAATAGTTTAATAAAGGTCTGCTGTTTAGTTATAAAGTTAGCCCATCAGATGAATGAGTCCCAGGGAAATGCAAAATTGGGATTTTGTGCTTACTTAGTCCCTTCCTTCTCATTTGCTGGAAAAAGTATAGGGTTTCTTTTTAATGAATAATTCCCAAAGGTACAGCTTACTTAGTGTACATATTCAATACATACAGTTTTCTGAAGTTGCAATATAAGCTTATATTTGCTTGACATCACTTTCTGCTCTTGTGGCAGTCTTACTGCCCTTTTCTTAATAATATGATATTTTCTATAATAAATGTTCCATAAATGATCTTTATCAGTAGGAGCAAATACAAAGAAACTTAAAAGATAATGTCTGCAATTTTCAAAGTACTTACTTGGAGAATTGTCTCTTTAAATGTCCTTTCTGTGTTGCCTCTAAAGAAAGACCGTCACTGAACCTGCTTCCTCCATTGACATATGACATGTACCCTTTAAACAAAAAAAAGATAAATCATTTAAAATCTGGACGTCAGCATATTTGTCATGTTGACATTATCTATTCCACCTTAATATAAAAAGTTAAATTAGATCTCTGACTTGTCTCTCATTAAGTAAACCAACTGATTAAAACACATTCAGATTAAAAAATTGAACAAAAATGTCATAACATTATTGAGAAAGGGCATATAAATTGAAAATGTACTATTCAGACACACAGAGAGGACGATTGTCCAAAAATTTGCCTTCCAGTGCTCAGCAAAGCAAATTCAAAGATAGGGATATCAACTGAAGAAAGGCCCAGGCTAGATAACAAAGGAAATGCAATTACAGTTGAGTAAAGATGGGGTGTGGTTGTCCCTGGTCCTGTAGCAAATGGAATATGACATTCTGTGGGTATGGGGCTAGACCAGCCTATCAAGGTAAACATGGCCCAGATACATGAGCCAGACACAATTACACTCAGGCTTTCTGCAATTGGTGCCCCACTCACCCAGTCTTATCACCAGGGCCGGCTCGCGAACTAGGCATTCGCCTAGAACGCACCAGCCCTTAGGGGCGCCAAACTGCCCCCGCCTCCCCACCAAAAGCCCCCCCCACCTAAAGACCTGCATTTCCACGGGTGGGGGCATTTCCACAGGCTGCCCGCCACCTCTTTGGTCAGCTAACGTCTCCCTGCCTGCCCCCTTGGCTTCCCAGTGGAGCACTTCTCCTCCTCCTCCTCCTCCTCCTCTTCCTCAGGGCTGGGGACTGGTAGCTGCAGCAGGAGCAGCAGCAGCAGTAGGGCCGGGGGAGCGACGGCTTGTGAGCGCCCCACCGGTCAGCCTCTTCTCCAGGTGCCCTGACGAGGGGTGCCAAACTGTACTCCCCCCCACCAACAGCCCCCCCGCTGGCTCTGACCAGGGGGGGCACAGGGGTGCCAGAAGGGATCCTCGCCTAGAGTGCAAAATAAGCTGGGGGCAGCCCTGCTTATCACCCAATCATATCTTGAATACTACAGGAGCAGCTACATGCCTTTTGAAAGTCACACAGGATTTTTTTTTGCAGGGGGAGGAGATATTTTTCACCTGTTCTTTATGATTGGTAGGGGACATATTAAATAGTCCTGGCCCTTTATTGCTTAGACCCTAACTAAGTTGACAGGAATAGTGTGATTATATGCATTTAGGTCGGAAGTGCCCTAAGGCATCTAAAAATAAAGGGAGTTTTGCCAAGCCAGCCCATCATTGGCTGTGCAGCCACAGGTGCTGGGGAGGAGACTTTCTTGGTGCTAAGCTGCATCAGCCACTGCTTTTAGGTATGTGGAAGGAGAGGATGAGACATGTGTATAAAATATTTGGGCTACTACCTGTAAACAAATAAGAAAACATTTTTTTAAGGAGCACAAAAATGTCCAAAAGACAAAGCATTACTTCTTTGTCACTACTCAAAAGTAGTCTTGAATAACTGTGAGTAGTTTTGTCTTGGGATATTATTATTATTATTACATTCCATTTGTATACCACACACCCCCTGAGGGCTCTGAGCGGT
>NW_015172035.1:0-36516 GCF_001447785.1 Gekko japonicus | reverse complement strand
CCTAACAGGCACCCTCTGGTGAAGTCTTTGTTGTTCTTAATCTTTCTGCGGGAGGTATTTCAATCCGCCGCCGGCAACTTCCTGGCGCGGGTCTTCTCTTTAGTTGCTGTGATTCCACGGGCTTTGGGCGAAGGGCACGTCAGCGCGTGCTCCTGCTGCGGCCTCTGTCCAATAGGCTCTGGCCTGCTGCGTCGTCCCGCCTCCGTTCTCTGTCAGCCCAACCTCGCTCGCTCGCTCAATTCGCTGTCGCCGCCATGTTCTCCGCCACCACTACTCCGCTGCTCCGCTGCTCCACCACCATGAAGGACGGGTGCCCCCCCGCTCTAAGAGCAGGTACCCATTTTGTCTACTTGCCCTTTAACAGGCTTTCGAGCCGCTGGGTGGACGGGAGCTGGGACATGGGCTGAGAGCTCACCCCGGCCACGGTGGGGCTCGAACAGCCGAAGCTGTTCAACAGATGGAATTGCAGGCTTCATTTACTGCCTGTGCCACCGCTCCCTGTCATTGCATCATGGGAATCTGTGTAGAAAGTACCATGCACACTGATGGTGCCAACATCATGAAATAGGATTATGGGATTCTAATAAGCATGCAGAAGCTCATTCTCACAATGCGCTCTGTTCCATAGGACAACATGTGTTCAAAATGCCTCATCTTATTTCAGTTTTGTTGTTCAGTGCTGGAAGTCCTGCATTACCAGCCTTTTGAGGTTCTTTGAGAAAGTGAACAATAATGTAAACAATGATGACCTGGTAGACGTCATATACTTGAACTTTCAAAAGACTTTTGATAAGGTACTTCACCATAAAATAAAAGAATTCTACTGTGAAAAGAAAACACACACACACACACAATAATATAATTCTGTGGACCTATGAGTATACCAGACATCCTCACAATCATGACTGCAGTGTTGTACACAACATATATTAGCTTCCTCCACCTATTTTTAATCCTTCCCAGCCGTGAGCCTTCCGCTGTGCTTTACAAGATAAATGAAGCATACTCTAATTGCCTTTTGTATGTCATGCTTTTGTTCTGAGCCTTAAAGTTTCAAAAATTTAATGTCAAAACATGGCACTGCAAAACACAGGCAGATCTCAGTCGGCTAACCCCTTCCAATATGTTAATTGTTGAAAAAGGAATGCTAATTACAAAGAATATGAAGACTTCAATCTGTTTTCAGGCCTAAGTAGATTACCGTGCTTAACTTGGAGTTTGAACAACATAAATTGGTTCAGCATTCTAAATGAGGTATGCCAGCGTGGTGTCCGACTGCCCCTGCATGGAAGCAGTGTGATCACTTCCTAATAGTCTAATCAGTTTATGTTTCACATAAATCACTTATCTGCATTCAACAGACCTTTGACAATCCACTGTGGAATTAGGATCCAACTGGATAGTGGCATATTGGATAACCTGGAATATCTCTTTAATGTGTTAGAATAAATTCACAATTTTTTTCTATTGTTCTACATTAATTTGGACTGTCTTGTATGGCAATCTCGCCCTTTTCCCTCCGTCTCATGCAGGATTTTCCCTTCTGTCTACTTTCTTGCTGAGCAGCCCCTTTATCTATTTTAGTCTTATTTGTTTGTCTATGGCTGTCCCACCCAGCTGCTTTACAATAGAAAGATGATAGACAGATAGACAGACAGATAGAGCTATAGATATTGATGCTGGCCCAGCCCAGGTAACTGAGGGAAGAGACAGAAATCACCCTCTTATATTTTGCCTTGAAATGGCACATAAGAGGCTTTTGAAAGTTCAAAATAAATAAAAGGTTTCATTCAACTTGGAGGATAAAAGGTCTGGTGGAATCAGGGGTAGGATGTATGAGGTGAACAGATAATAACATGGAGGTAACTTTGTATTCATATAAACACCAAATAATTTGTTGCCAACAAGTAAGTGTTTCTGCTATTCAACAAGGTCTTTAAAACGTTGAGGAGAGAGGCTGTCTTTTCAGTATTTTCTTAAACACTCAAGCACAAGTTTCTGAATTTCACCGACATGTGAATTTTAGAAGGCAGAAACATACAACAAAATCCCCCAAATCATTCTTTATACACAGACCTGGGATCAATCCTTTTGTAGACGCTATTTCCCTTCTTCACTGGGCAGGGATCACTTCTCTTTACTAGAAACTATTTAAGCACATAAAAGGATAAAGCCTGCCGAGGGAAAATCAGCATGGCTTCTGCAAAGGAAAGTCCTGCCTCACCAACATTTTGGAGTTCTTAGAGAAAATGAACAAGCATGTAGACAATGGTGACCCATTAGATATTATATATCTGGACTTTCCAAAGGCTTTTGACAAAGTACCTCACCAAAGACTCCAGAGTAAACTTAGCAGTCATTGGATAAGAGGACAATGGGCAGTTCTGACAATGGAGAGAAGTAAACAGTGGGGGTCCCACAAGGATCAATACTGGAGCCAATACTATTTAGTTTATTGTTTAGTGATCTGGAACTAGAGATGAGTAGTATAATGGCCAAGTTTGTAGATGACACACAATTATTCAGGACGGTGAAAAGCAAGGTTGACTGTGAAGACCTCTAAGACAGCTTCCACAAACTGGGTGAGTGGGTGACAATGCAGCAAATGAAGTTCAATGTTGGTAAGTGTAAGGTGATGCACATTGGGACAAAAAATCCCAACTTCAAATATAAGCTAATGGGGTCTGAATTTGCTGAGACTGAGAGGGAAAAAGATCTTGGGGTCATAGTGGATAGCTCAATGAAAGTGTCATCATAGTGTGCTGCATCAGAAAGGCAAACTGTATTTTAGGGATTATTAAGAGACTAAGAATAAAGTGGCCAATACTGTAATGTCCCTGTATAGATCTATGGTGCAGCCTCATTTGGAATACTGTGTGCAGTTCTGGTCACCATATCTTCAAAAGGACATTGCAGAGCTGGGAAAAGTACAGAGGAGGACAACCAAGATTATTAGGGGGGTGGAACACCTTCCCTATGAGGAAAGGCTGAAGAGTCTGGGACTTTTCAGTTTAGAAGAGACAACTGGGAGGGGGCATGGTAGAGTTTTATAAAATTATGCATGGGGTAGAGAGAGTTGACACAGATAATTTTCCCCCTCTCTCAAAATACTAGAACTCAAGGGCATCCAATGAAACTGATGGGTAGTAGGTTCAGCACAGACAAAATGAAATACTACTACTTTACAACACAGAGAGCAATTAAAATATGGAATTCACTGCCAGATGATGTAGTGGTGGCCACAAGAATAAAGAGCTTTAAAGGGGGGTTACAGAGATTCATGGAAGATAAGTCTATGAATGACTAGTAGCCATAGTGACTGAGGAGAACTTTCACATTCAAAGGCACTAATCCTCTGAATCCCAGAGCCAGGAGGCAACATCAGGGGATGGTGTCGATCTCTATGCCCTGTTGTTGGCCATGCAGAGGAACTGGTTGGCCACTCTGTCAAACAGGATGCTGGACTAGATGGACCATTGGTCTGATCCAGCTAGGCTCTTCTTATGTTCTTATGGACAGAGCTCATTTCTTCGGATGCATTGAAATACACATCTATTGGGTCAATGTTTTTACATTCACAAGAAGAGGGAAGGATGTAACAAAGAGACATTGCTTTCAAACAAGATTCACTCCAAATAATAATTGGTTGACTCAGGATTTATTTTATTGATTCCATATATAGGTCACATTTCTCACTGGGCCTCAAGGTGGTTTACCAAATATGAGTGAGAGCTACTACCAATCATTATTAGATAGGCAAAGCACGATTAACATAAACTGTAATGCAAGATAGGCAAATGCAGTAGAAAGTTACAGCGTTATAACTGAACTAGATGACAGAAGGAGACGGATATGCGAGATATCAGCCCTTATAGCGAATGAGGAATCCCAGGTCCCTGTTAAGACCTGCAGACCCTGGTGTGAGTGTGTCATGAAAGTGATTCCCCAGTGGTGTACTTGCATTTATTTTGAAACTAGTAATAAGTCCCGTTGCGGACAGAAACACAACGAGCTCTAGGAAGAGTGCCTGGGAGAGTGGACTGGTCTGCAGCAGGGGGTGGCTGGAGACCTCTTGGGGATTACAAACAATCTCCAGGCAACAGAGAGCAAGTTCCCCTGGAGAAAATGGCTGCTTTGGAAGGTGAACTCCATGGCATTATACCCTACTGAAGCCCCTCCCCTCCCCAAATCCCACACCCCCTCAAGCTCCACCCCCCAAATTTCCAAGTATTTCCCAACCTGGAGCTGGCACCCTAACAACAACACAGATCAAAGCACATCAAGCTGGAGCAGGTGGAGAGGGTGTTCCTGGGGTCAGGTTGTGGCCAATGCTCTCTCTAAGCTTTGGAGTCTTGTGAGCAAAAATTCTTTCTGAGCTACTGTTATTAAAGTTGTGAGTAAGTGATTTGGCTACTGCATAGTTTGCTCTGGAGCCACCCTTCCTGAGCTAAGACAGAAATGCGTGAGCCGGAGGGTAACAAACTGTGAGCTAGCTCACAGTAACTCAGCGTAGAGGGAACACTGCTCGTATCCTGGACTTCAGGTTGTGGCCTACGTTCATTTCAGAGTGGATTTTAGTGGGAGCGCAGAGGTTTAACTGGCACATGCAGAGTTCACTGGGAGAAGAAAAAAGAAGCACTGAAATCAGGAAATATAGATGCCCACTGTGCAATGTTTTCCCCTTCCATGGCACTGCAATGTCAACATGCTTTATTTTCAAGATGAGCTGACTGCAGAAGCACGTTATGCATTTGGATGGTGCTTTTTAGTGCTTAATTAGAAAAAAAAACCCCAGCTCACTATATATTCTACTTCCTCCATGGTCTTGCCCCCCCCCTCTATTCTGATGGTTGGCTCCCAGTACCCACTTCAGAAAAGGTCAGGATGGGCCATTCCTTAATGAATGCAGAGTCAGAGGGCTTGCATGAGTGACTTGGTAAAGCAGACAGGACTTGGCAAAAGCATTCCCTGCAGCACTTGACTGATTTACTCTGGAGTAGTCCTGCCATCATCCACAACTGTACCCCAGTGGAAGTGAAAGCAATAGCCCCAACGTTTCCCCTTCAATTAGGCATTTGTGGTGCACCTTCGCAAATCCCTAAACTCTTCTGCTCATCAGGAATTTATTTCTGTGTCTCCATATTGGAATTGCAGAAGAGCCTCTTGAAGAGGCTCATCACCACTCTCCCGCCAGAGCATCTCTCTCATGTTGGCTCCCAGCACACTGAGGCCGAGTTGCTGGGCACCACTTGTGTGGACGGGAATCAGGCAATGCAGCCAATGGATAGAGAGACCTTGTGATTGACACATTCGGTAGACAACTGATTTTGGCATGCATCGAATGATGCCGCACGAAAATGCTTTTATATATAAGGACAGGATTGTCATCTTGCAAAAAGCAGAATCCCATGTAAGAGTGTTTTCAGGATTGTTATCCAAGTCATTGAAGAGCATTACCTACCAAACACCTGTATGTAGTTGCCTTCCAATGTGATAGCTAGCAGCTGGGAACTGTCAAGGTAATTGGTTGACAGTTGGACATCTACAGCTGAAATATCAGTTTGACAGCTGAGGATCTAGATTCATCTCAGATCAGATAGATTAAGTGACTGATCCTCCTGATTGGTTATTCAATTAGCAAAGTGACAGCTGGGCTAGCATATAGGGCAAGGGTGAGGATGTGACATATCATCACATAAAGATGACATTATTATGCTGGTGGATGCAGACTGATGAAGAGCATGTGAAGCTGGAAGAAGGTCCTTCACACTCTTCAGGACTTCCACTCTTGTATCATTGCTGCTGGAAAGACTGCTACTCAAGACAGCTGCTTTGGAGCTGTAAGCTGCTCAGGGTCACTTTCTAGAGACTAGTTAGATAGGTTTATCATTTTGTCTTTGTCCCATTGTACACTCTTTTCCCCTACTTGTATATTTTTATGTTTGTCTATCTTTTGTAAATAAATTTCTAAATTCTGTTTTTAAACATTGGAGTGAGTTACTAGTCCAGAACCCAAGCTCATTTTATTCCAGTGCTAAATTTATGCTACCAAAAGAATATTTTTTTTAATTGGGCTTAATTACATTTCTTTTATTTAAATACATCTTGGCCAGTTGACATTGTTGGGGCATCCTGATGTTGTGACAGGGTGGTGATGACATCACATGCTGTTGCTGCATCCAGCTATCCATTCAGTAACTGGGCACTTGCAGAGTGCTGTAGTCAAGGCCCTGATGCCTCCAGCCCTACCTCCTGTCACCTTCTGGTAAGGTCACCACATTCCTCCCACTTCAAGCTGTACTCACTTGTGGGAGGTGGAACAGCCTTTTACAATTAGTGATAAGTAGGGATGGGCATGAACCAAGAAACAAACCATGGTCTGAGTATGAAACAGGCCGATTCGTGGTTCGTTTTAACCAGTTCATTTGGTTGTTGTTCCCGAATCAAAAAATGAACCACCTTTTTCTGTGGAGATTTGTTTGGTTCATTAGAGTGATTCGTTCTCCAGACAGCCTGCCACCGATTCAATCAATTCCTAGGCAACGCTGGGGGTGGACTTGTGGAGAGCCCTAGAAACACCCATAGCAGTTGACCATAGCTTAACTGGCAGCTCTGGGAGTCAACCATGGAGTTGCCATTCTGCTCTATGAAAGCAGATTGCAGGTTGTGGATTAATGCAATCTAAAGTTATTTTCTTAATTCCCTGCTCTTGGTCTATCCCATCAGGTTATTTCTCAGAGAAACAGCTTCATTTTGTTTTTGTGATCTGCTCCAATCTCACTTGGCAGCTCTGCTTTACCACAAAGGTAAATGTGGATGAGCTAAAAATCTATATGAAGAACTTGATGGTATGCAGTATATTGATTCTGTTAATCTAACCAAAAAAGCTCCAGAGAGCCGATTATACTGTCTCTGCATGATTAATTTACTGTACTTCTGCTAGTGCATAACACCTGAGAAGGGCTTTAAAGAGACAATGATAAACTGAACACAAGCCATAGAAGATTAATTTTGTCCTGGAAGTCTGAAACTTCCCTTTTGAGTGACTTAAAATGTCCAAATATCTACTTCTGCTTTTCACTATATTTATCATCCTTCCAGGTTAGTATGACTCCCATAAGGTTCTCTGCTATATGAATATAAGCACAAATATATGAAGCTGGCTGTCTCACCTAACCAGGAACTGCAACAATTCAAAAAAGTTCTGCAGTTTACAGTCTATCTGGGAGTCAGTCACGTGTGTCATTAATGCCTGATTTTCTGATGACCTGAGCAATACAGTGATTTATGGGACTCATTCCATGTCTTGAAAATAAATGTTGGAACAAAGTGTAATGCACACATAATAAACTAGGCCTGGCATTGCGTCTTCACAGACTAATAGGTCTATGTAATAAAAGGATGCATCTATTGCTTAGGCCTCTACATTCAGTGAACCTTGAATTCTGTGGATTCTTCATGAATGAGTTTTGTTCTAGATTATTTCTGAATGTGTACTGGGCAATCAAAAATTATCAAAAGGTGAAGAAAAAGGTGCAAAAACTGGAAAAGAAGCAAGTCTCTACAGAAGAACAACTTTTACAGCTACAAATGGAGAAGGGAAACCTGGTTTTCCGATTCCAAGGTGTCCCAGAATCCAAAGGCGAGAATCTGAAGCAAATCATGAGCGAAGCATTGGCCCCAGTGACAGATTTGAAGGTGGAATACCTTATGAGTGAGATGGATGTGGCCTACAGGACTTATTCCATATATATAAAGAAGAATAATCTGCCTGGGGAAATAATAATGAGATTCTCGAAGAGGCATGTGAGGGATTCTATCCTGAGAGGGACTGCAGGGTCACCCTTGAAAATTGGGGACAATACTATCAGGATCGTGAAAGACATCCCATTTGAAATAAGACAAAGAAATATAAAGATTTAATTCTTTTTCTTCAAACAAATGCAATCGTGTACAAGTGGTTAACTCCAGAGGGTGTAACCTTCAAATTTCAGGATAAAAAAAGAAAAGATTGACTCTGTTTCCAAAGCACGGGAGGTTTTGAGAATCCAGTTGGGTGAGCCAGAGGAGGTGGATAAAGAGGAGAAGGACAGCAAGTCCAGTGGCGAGTTGGACTCGGGGTATTCCGGGGAGGACTCCCTTTCTGAAAAAGGGGCGGCTGCCCCTAAAAGTCCATACAAACTGAGGAAAGGACAAGATAAGAAAAAATGAAGGCTGAAGGACTCTGAATTGTGCCTTTGAAAGTATAGCTTTTAATAATGAGATGCTCTGGGGTTTCTCTCTAACAGTTAAATCTAAGGTTTAAAAGACATTTTAGCATGTCTGACAAAGTTCAAAAGATATTAGTGATTTAAGGAAAAATCTTGTACTCAAGCTGTTGTAATGATCTCCTACTCTTGGAGTTTTAGTTAGTAATGGTCATCTTTTCTTTCTCCTTACTTGTAGTTCCCTTCCCCTATCTTTGTTGTAGTTTGTAGTCCAATTAAAAATGCAATAAAAAAATCCCCTTCAGGGGGCCAAAAAAAAAAGAGAGAGAGAGAGAGAAAGGAGAGAAATTCCAATCATGTCTGTGGGGCTTGAGCTTTCAATCAATCTAGGAAGAAGGTGCCAGCAATGAGTTAGATAGTGTCCTGTTCTGGGGCTTTAATCTGCATGATTGGCAAGTAAGGAGATTTTTGAGGCATGCAGCACAAACCCCTACATACTCCGATGGGAAGGGATCATTTCCCACTAGAACATACTATGTTAATGAAAAACACACATTCCAATCAAAAAATGGGTTTTGTGGCAATTCTGCAAAAGGTATCAACAATAGTTCATTTATTGACCAATGTCTTTCTCAGCACCTCTCTGCTTTGCTGCTGTCTCTGTGATTTCTTTCCCTCCAACACTTATCCCCAGACTTGTCAGTTCTTTGCATCAAAACCACATTCTGATCTTCTTTTGATAAACCCGATGTTTGATTCCATCTCTTTTTCTGGTAGCACAAGTATGTCAGTTACAAGGGTAAAAATATATATATATCTGTGAACAGTTACAAGAATTCTCAGAATATTGGCATGAACAGACAAGATCTTTCTGTCAAGAGCATTCCTGTACAAATGCTTAAACAGCGGAACAAGAGGACTTATGGCGCTTTGAGCAAAGAAGTAATGTGGAAATGTATCCATTGGGAAGATAATCAAATAGTCTTAAAGCTGCTTCCAAATATCAAATAGCCACTTTATCTGCATCTTAGCCGAGCTCTCTTTCCATGCATTAATTATTGGATGTGCGAACAATATGGTAGCAGGAATCATAAACCCTACACTACAGAGTGCTGGGTGTACAAAAGTAGTTCTCAGAAGGGTTCTAAAAAATCTCCTGACACTGTTGTCTCTCTTTATCGTGGTAATACTTAACCAGCTAGATGCTACAGTAAGATCTACAGAAAAACCAATTTCACACCCTGGTTGCTTCCTTTATCACTAAATTTTCATTAATGTTCATTAAAACTGTTTTTTTAAGTACAGTGGGATAAATACTACTCTGGAATGTATAGATTGCATTACCAGTCTGAGTCTAATTAAATGTATATGCTTACTTTATACTTCTAGGGAGTACCAGCATGCCTTGGTTGCATGTGAGTGACAATAAAATGAATTTGTACTATATAATTGATCTGGATTACTACTTGGGTTTTTCTGTTGGAATATCCTGTTAAATTGATTCGTTTAGAAAGGAGAGGAATGGGGATTTTGTGGCAATTTGGCAGCAGTAGCAGGGATGATGTCTTGTGCACCATTGCATTGTGTTTTTAGGTTATTTCAAGAGAAAAATGAGATAAATATAAAATTAAAAATGAATAAAAGGTAGAGCCCACTGGGACACTCACTCAACAGCTCTGAATCCTCCTGACCTAGGGAGTCAGGCACTATCATAGGGCTAGTGTAATACTTCCAAGTGCTTCTTTACCTTAGCCTGTTGAGCTTACTGCTACCATAGGTTCTTGCCCATTCCTAGGTCTGCAGACCTACCGGGAATGAGACAAGAGCATACCTGTATGCTAATTCCCACTTCATCTTGAAATAAATTGAATGACCATCACTAGCCTTCAATAGAGATTACTTAATAGAGCTTTTGTAAAGATTAACTGAGGGGGGGAATCTTATATAGGTTCGCCCGGGGTTTTAGAAGAAAGGAAAGAAACAAAAGTGGGACGTTGGAATACAGCTCACAAGGCTTATCTGTGTAACAAATCAAGTGCCATTCTTCCCAAGTTCTTTTCTGCTTTAGAATGTTCAGATTCTGAGCATGCACAGTCAAGGATTTAGCAGACCATGAGCCCAACCACATCATAGGAACATAAATTAAAGTTCTTTAATGCTAATTTACTCTCGATAGCAGTTTTGATTATTGTCGTGAGAATGCCCCCCCCCGGGTCTAGAGACAACTAAATCACAAGAGATCTCTGGCTGACCGTCCTTTACCTTCCCTACAGGTTTGGTGAGAATTGGATGTACAGGTTCTGAGTTATGGCCCCACAAAGAAAGTGCCCCTTCCAATGGAGGGGGGGGGAAACAACAACAACAATCAAGGGCAATAGAAGCCTAGCAGAACAGAATCAAAGTCCCAGAGAGTCCCTGCAGTGGAAAATGAAGGTGTGGGGGAATTTCTGCAAGCCTAGAAGAACCAGAGCAATGTGCCCAGCAGAACCAGTCCCACTGTGGCAGTACAAACACTACAAGACTAAGGTCAAACCAGAGAACTCTGCAGTAGAAACTGAAGGTAGGAACCAGTTCAATATGCTATATTGGTGTTGCGTAATGCCAGGTCCATAAACAATAAGACCTCGACCCTTCAGGATATCCTGCTTGAACAGGGAACGGACCTGGCATGCGTGACCGAGACTTGGGTGCAAGACGGGGAGACAGTGGCTCTCTCCCAGCTGGCTCCGCCCGCGTTCTCAGTCCTTCACCAATCACGGACTGTGGGGCGGGGGGAGTGGCGCTACTCATTTGGGAGGCTTACTACTTCAGGGCACTCCCACCGCTGAAAATTGCAGGTATTGAGTGCTCGGGTCTTGTGTGGGAAGCCGGGGAGAGTTTGGCTATTTGGCTGGTGTACTGTCTGCCTAACACACCAACCAACAGCCTGCCATCTCTGGTCAAGGCTGTGTTGGGCTGGGCATTGGAGTACCCCAGGCTGATAGTCTTGGGTGACTTCAATGTCCATGCCGATGATGCGGCCTCTATACTGTCGATGGACCTGGTATTGTCCATGGCGGCGCTAGGACTCACCCAATTCGTAACGGCCCCCACTCATTAGACTGGGCATACGCTTGACTTGATCTTCATGGCAGGGGTTACAGTGGACTGGATCACTGCTTAGGCAGTGCTATGGTTGGACCACTATGCCCTGAAGGCCCATGTAAATTTATCACCCCAATACCCTCTGCACCCTCGTCCTAAGCAGGCTCCTTGGTTCACGAAGGAACTGCAGCTGATGAAATGAGGGCTCAGATGCTAGAGAGACGGTGGCAGTGTGCTTGTGATGAAGCAACAAGAGCATCTTACAGGACGTTTATGAGATCCAATGAATTGGCAATCAAAGCCACAAAGAGACAGTTCTACACAGCTATGGTTGCGTCTGCTAGCTCATGCCCAGCACAATTGTTTAGAACTATTTGGTCATTAACAGAGCTGCCTCAGGGTAGACCAAATGCTAGGGAATTAGATATTGGCTGTGAGGCTTTTGTGAGCTATTTTGCAGATAAAGTCTTGCTGCTCCGCCGCGATCTCCCTGCCACAGTTGAGACAGTGAGCGAACTCAAGGCTCCATGCATGTCTTCTGGTTCTATTCTGTATTATTTTAGTCCACTCAGCCTTGAGGAAGTTGACAAATTGTTCTCAATGGTACGCACAACCATGTGCAGCCTTGATCCGTGCCCTTCATGGCTCATAAAAGCTGGCCGCAAGGGGTTACGAGGTGCCCTCAGGGATATTATCAACAAGTCCTTCACTGAGGGACTGTTCCTGGGGGCACTCAAGGAAGCAATGGTCCGCCCTCTCCTGAAAAAACCATCCTTGGACCCGGTTGAATTGGCCAACTATCAGCCAGTCTCCAATTTGCCCTATTTGGGCAAATTACTTGAGAGAGCGGCAGAGCTTTATGGATGACATTTCCATGCTGGACCCGTTTCAGTCTGGCTTCCGGCCGGGTCATGGGACGGAGATGGCACTGGTCACCCTCACAGATGACCTCCAGAGGCATCTGGATTGAGGTGGTATGGTGGTGCTGTTGCTGTTAGATCTATCAGCTGTGTTTGACACCGTCGACCATCAGTTACTGATCCACCACCTCGCTGACACTGGGATCCAGGGGCTTGCCTTGCAATTGCTTGTCTCCTTTCTCCAAGGTCAGGGACAGAGGGTGGCATTAGGGGAGCAGATGTCCCAGAGGTACCCGCTAGTTTGCGGGGTTCCTTAAGGGGCGGTACTGTCCCCGATGTTATTTAACATCTACATATGCCCCCTTGCCCAGATTGCCTGGAGGCATAGGCACAGTTCCCTCTAAGCTGAGTTGGTGTGAGCTAGCTCACAGATTTTTAGCCTCTGGCTCACAGATTTTTGTCTCAGCTCAGGAAGGATGGCTCCAAAGCAAACTGATTTATTCAGCAGCCAAATCGCTTGCTCACAACTTTAATAACAGTAGCTCACAAAGAAATTAGGCTAGGGTGCCATCAATATGCAGATGACACCCAGCTATATCTGTTGTTGGGCGGTCAGTCTGACTCTACCCCAGATGACCTGGAACGGGCGTTTCATGATGTGGCGGGCTGACTTAGACTGAGCCAATTTAAATTGAATCCAATGAAGACAGAGGTCCTGTGCCTGAGTCAGAGTGGATCGGGGGTTGGGGTCCCACTCCTGACCATCGATGGGATGCCATTGGTGCCAGCACCGAGGGTTAGGAGTTTGGGAGTGCTCCTGGATGCTGCCTTAACAATGGAGGCCCAGGTAGCAGCCACTGCCAAGGAAACCTTTTACCATCTGCGGCTGAGTAGGCAGTTGGTTCCCTTCCTCAAATGCAATGACCTGGCAACAGTGATCCATGCTATGGTCACCTCAAATTAAAATAACAAACAAGGGCCCATTCATACCTCATATAAAACTATAAAAACATACAAGGGCTAATAAGATAGACCTAATAAGATAGACCTAACGCGTTTCGGCCTTTACAGGCCTTCCTCAGAGGTCTAATACATACAGAACATATTGGCTGATGTGCAAAAATACATATATACAATTCTACATATACAAAATATGGAATAAAGACCAGAAAACAATTGTTCCAAAGTTTAACCACTGGGCAAGGAAAAGAAATACAGAAATACAAATGAAGCCTCCAGTGAAATCACATATGCAGTGGTACTTCTCTCTGGTCAACTGAATATTCATCTAAGGTTGTACAGCCAAATGTTCCAAATAAAATGTTCCTTAGGTTAAAAGACTGCTTTTAAACACACATATATATTTTTGTAAATTTTATGATTAGATTTTTAGAGTTGGCCCTTTTCTATTCCTGACTAACCTTTTTAGGTTCTGAATTCTAGGTTTAGGTTCAGTTTTTTCCCCTTTTTTCTTCTTTGTTCTCTCTATATGAGACCACATACAGCCTGTGCTGAAGGCATTGCACTGGCTGCCAATAGCTTACCGGATCCATTTCAAGGTGCTGGTTTTGACCTTTAAAGCCCTATATGGTCAGGGGGCTGCCTACTTGAGGGACGATCTTTCCCCACATGTGCCCCAGAGAGCACTGAGGTCAGGGACTCAGAATCACCTGACTCTCCCCGGCCTGAGAGACGCCAGGTTGGCCACTACTAGAGCCAGGGCCTTTTCAGTGGTGGCTCCACACTGGTGGAATGAGCTCTTGGATAACATCAGGGCCCTGCGGGACTTCTTACAGTTCCACAGGGCTTGTAAAATGGAGCTCTTCCACCAGGCTTTTGATTAGGAGCCGCCACTGATGTATGTGCCACCGGAACATACTACGGCCCACATGAAACATCAGTCGATATTGCCTTCCTCTGTATATTCAATGCTGCCATCATTTGTATTGTCCTTGTTAGAATTCTATGATGTTAGGTAATTGTTATTTATATTTTATTGTATTTACTGTTTTACTGCTTTTAATGCTTGTTCACCACCTTGACCCAGTTCCCTGGCAAGGCGGGATACAAATTGAAAATAATAAATAATAATAATAAGTAATAAATACTAGTACCCAGCAGAACCCAGTGCCAATGTGGTATTGCCAGCTCAATCACAATCCAAGCAAGGGTTGTTGTTTTTTATAAGCCCAGCAGAACGGATCTCAAAACACAGAGTCACAAATCCAAGCACCGGGGGGGGGGGGGATTTTGCAAGCTCTGTGCAAGGTAATGGGAAGTGAACACAAAGGAACCCTGGCAAATGGGGAGAGAACTCCTGTTGAAACTGACATGAATAGTTTGAAACTGACAACAATGGAGAATTCTGCTGCCCCCTGTTGCTGGAAATGTATCCATTCACAAACTGGCACAAACCTCCACCATCTGCTTGAAAATTCATGGAAAATTCATGCCTGCCACGAACTTCAGTTTGTGAACCACGAACCAACCAAAATCCATCACAAACTGTAGTTTGTTAGCCAGTTCATGACCATCCCTACTTAGAAGCCCACTGGGTTAAGGACCTCATCCCCACTGGAACAAAGGGATCAAAAATGTCCCGAAGCTGTGCAGGGAACCATTATACATGTCTGTCCTTTTATATGTAAAGCAGGGGATCCTATTTTTAAACAGAAACATGGTTGAAGAGAGCTAACCCAGATGGAACCCCTCACCCCCACCTCACCTCATTATATTCCACTGAAACATATTCTCTCTTCAACAGGCTCTTATATAGGAAGTCAGATATACTCTGAAAAGTTACTTAAATCATTTGAACACAACAGGTGATGATGTGATAATGGGGTAGGGTATAATTTCTTTCACCCACACATTCCATTTTATAAAGAATATAGCTGCCCCACCTCCTGCCATTCGTTTGGACAATTCTGAGAAAGTCCCTTACCAATTCATTCATTGCTAGCTCTATTAATGAATATGTTAATTGCCAAAGTTTGGGCACCATGATTAAGAAGGCCCTTTCTTGGGTTTCTACCCATCTAGTCTCAGATGGCAGGAGCATCCAAAATAGAGCCTCCAAAGATGACTGGAGTGCATAGGTATGTTCATATGGGAGAAGGTGTTTCTTAAATTATGCTGGCCCCAATCCATGCAGGGCTTGAAAGGTCAATAGCAGGACCTTGAATTGGACCCAGAAGCAAATTAGGAGCCAAGGAAGATGAAACAAGATTGGACTGATAAGTTCTCTAAGACCCACTCCAATCAACATTCTAGTTGCAGTATTCAGTACCAGCTGTAGCTTCCAGCCAGTCTTCAAGGGCATCCCCATGCCGAGCACATTGCAGTAATCTAGTTGTTACCAGGGTATACACCACAGTGGCATGATCTTTCCTGCCCAGGAAGGATCACAACTGGCTCACCAGCTGAAACTGGTGAAAGGCATTCCTGGCCCCTGCTGCCACCTATGTATCCAACAGAAGGCCCAGGTCCAGGAGTTACAAGTTACAAACCTGCTCCTTTAGGGGAACTGCAACCCCATCCAGAACAGCAGAGATCCTATCTCCTAGGTCAAACCTTCCAACCTCTGTTGTATTAGCCCACATCCATTCCAAAACTGCTGCCAGACACCCGCTGATGGTTTCTACAGCCTCACTGGGATCTGCTGGTAGTGAAAAATGGTTGTTGTTGTTGTCCCACATCAAGATCTAACCCTTTTTTTAATGTTGCTGTGGGGGTTTGGGGGGTGGAGTTGAATTTCCAACAATGCCATTGTAAAGAGTTATGCCCTCCTTAATTCAGTGAAATCAACAAGTTTAGATGCGTGCAATTCTGTATCATAACACCCTTTGATCAGTCCAGTGACTTGGACTTGGAGTCCTCAGGGGAAGAACCTGAGAAGAGAGAGCTACTGACAATGTTCCAGTGGTGCCAGAAGTCACCCCGCCAGAGCCTGCAAAGGAGACTTCACACTGGGCCCTGAGATAGCCATCAAGCCCCTTCTAGGCAGGCTGCATACCCAGGCCCATAGCCCCCCAGGACCTGTTCACACTCCGCAGGAACAGAGGTGGCAGAAGGCCTGGGCTGAGGTAGTGCAAAGGAGGCAAAGCATCAACCTGGCTGCACACAACCTCACTTTAGATCTTGAGAAGTGCTCTGAGAGTACTGTTTCCTCCCAGGATCCTGGCCAGAGCACTGTGCCAGCCTCAAGAGCTCTAGTGCCTGTCTGCAGTGCAGCTGGGCTAAATCACCACCCAGACTACTTAAGTTGATACCTGCAAAGACTGCCTTGCTGGATCAATTGATCCATTAGACACAAGCCTTGTGGCTCCAGCTCCCCAAGACTCCAAGCTCAGCCAGCCCTAAGGCTGAGGTCTCAGTATCCCTGCAGTCTGCAACCTTACTGAAGAGTGCAGGACACTCCGTTTAGGAGAGCACTGCAAGTGGCTCCTCACTCTGATCATTTCTGTGGAGTAGGCGCAGGGGTGGGTGAAGCCAGGGGGCAGCAAACTAACGTCTATACTTATGGCACCATCAGTGTCCGTGAGCCAGCATTGTCAGATAGGACAGAACGACGGTATTGGAGAAAAATTTAGATATGCTTCGTTCTAATGCTGAAAAAGCTTGTAAATACTGAGCCAGTTCTGAACCAAGCCACGGGGAGTTCATCTATCACGATAAATAATTTAGAATGGAATCCTTCTTCATCTTCACTCTTCCAATAATACTTGCTTCATATTCAAGCACTTCATCCAACAAGCTTTCTAATAACTGTGGGCGAAAAAACCTGTATCTGACCATAAATCTATTGGGCTTGATAGTGCCTTTTTTTTTTTTACACTCTTCACATGCTTGATACATTTATCACGATTACTCCACAGGAAAAAAAACCCTGCCACAAATGTATGAAAGTAATATTTGCAGCAACACAGTGCTTTTAAACAAATTAAGTTTGGCTTTGAAAAACTTGAACAGATAAAACAAATTACTCCCTCCCCAGCAGTAGCTATTAAAAATATATTGGGCAGCATCTTCCCATGCTCCCTGTGTCCAAGCTCTTCTCTTCACTCCATCAGCCCAATGCTGAGCTTAGCTATTAGCTAGGCCCTACCAAGTGTCACATAGATATGTTCAAGTGTCTCCTTCTTCTCCAGCTCCAAGCATATTGACCATCCATGCTCTTTATGAGAATAGACTGTTAGCTATAGTCCTGGAGAAAAGTGGGCCATTCGATAGTTCTGTGATGTGAGGGACAGAAAGGCTTCACATTCAGGCATGGGCTGGCCATTGGCCTCCCTGGAAAATCTTCTGGTAGGCCTTTGTCCTTGAGGGCCAGTGGAGGGGGTGGCTTTGTTGTTTCACATGATGCTTCCTCAAGACAGCTGCACTGAATGGTTCACAGACACTTATTTTGTAAACAGGGTAATGTCAGGTAATTATCTTGTTTATTATTAAGGGTAGAGCTTTATCTATTGTTACAGAAAGAATCACAACTGAATGTTGATTTCTGCCTGTTCTTTTTGGTTGCCACCATCTCCTTCAGTTCCTTCTAGCCCTTATGTCCCATTCTTATGCTGGTTTGAAGATTAGTCTTCCTCAGACGTCTTCCTCAGAACCCACCTGCCCTCCTATGCTTAACTTGGTATGTTTATAACTAAACAAATAGTACAAAAATGTTGTTAAGTCTCCAGTGTTCTGAACACAAGGACACCCACCCTGTTAAAAGTTGTCCCTGGAACCTCTGGCCTCTTAGGGAAGAGAGGAGATGAACATACTGTTTTCAGTGGGTTTTGTACTTCAGAATCATTTCTATTCCTGTAATCTGATCTCCAGAAGGAAAAAAATTAAAATTATTTTTATGAACTCTCCATCTGTGTTTACATAAGAGTGTATGTGCTTCATTGCCAAACAAAGTTTTGTTTTGTAAAAGGAAATTCTTGACAATCAGTGTTCAATCAATTACCATGCGTGTTATTTCCCTAATTGGCTCTATATTTTTGCCAAAGAGACAAATGTCAAAGATGCAACATTTTTTTTTGAAAAAAAACATGATGACAACACTCCTACATAACTCCTGTGAAAAAAAGACAGCCTAACTGGATTTGTTACATTCCAGATACGCTTCAAACAAGCCATTAAAATAACCTGTATAAGAATCAAAATATTCTAAAATGTATTTTATTTTTGTGATTGTCTCATTAACAAATAAATAGAAAGAAGAGATCTAGGGGATATACTATCATGGGGTACAAAAACTCCATGCTAACACTCCCCAACATTGTTTAAATGTGGGTCTTGCCAAAAACGTGGGGTTACCAACCTCCAGGTGGCACCTGGAGATATGGTACTACAGTTGATCTCACAATGACCAAGATCAGTTCCCCTGGAGAAAATGGCTTCTTTGTATGGTGGACTCTGTGGCACGAAACCATGCTAAGGTCCCTCCCCTCCCCAAACCCTGCCTCTCTAGGCTCCACCCCCAAATCTCCAGGAATTTCTCAACCTGAATTTGGCAACTCTATAGAAGAGGTCCAGGAACAAGTGTCTGTTGTTCTTATATCCAGGATCTAGATGTAATATCCTGTTAGGAGGTGTCTGCTGGTCTACTCAGAAGTAAGCCCCATTTTATTCAGTGGGTCTCACTTCCAAGATGCAAAGTTGTAAACTTGTTATTTGGTTTTGACTTAGCATATCTTAAAGCATCTGCATCATGTTACATGTTAACTTGCTGTTCGGCATCTATTTATAAGTTTGAATTCTACCTTCCATTCCAATGTATTTGAAAAAAGTGTGCATGCACATGAAAGCACATACCTTGAATAAACTTTTGTTGGTCTTAAAGGTGCCACTGGACTCTAAATTTGTTCTATTTGAATTACTGATAAGTATGGCTGTCCTTTATGTTGTGATGCCAGGGAAGCTGGGCTGAACACATGGGAGAAAAAAACCACCATGATGTCTGTAGTTACCTACATACCTGTATCTTCCAAAGAGTTATTTGCTAGCATTGTTAAGGAAAATTCACTTAATTCCTCTTTACCCAATTTCTCTGGGAAATCTAACTATCTGTTTCTTTTCAGAGTTTGGAGTCTGTTTCTAATCAATTCCAATTTGATCAAAAGGAAACTGGAAGAGAGGAGGGGCAGGAAGAGAGGTTCTACAAAATTTCAGAATTTCACTCTGTAGATGCTCAGAGGCAGACAGTATCTTCCCAGACCTTAAGAACATAAGAGAAGCCAATGTTGAATGAAGCCAATGGCCCATCCAGTCCAACTCTCTGTCACACAGTGGCTAAAAATACCAGGTGCCCTCAGGAGGTTCTCTCTTGTGGCAGTGAATTCCATGTGTTAATCACTCTTTAGTTGAAGAAGTACTTCCTTTTATCTGTTCTAACCTGACTACTCAGCAATTTCATTGAGTGCCCACAAGTTCTTGTATTGTGAGAAAGGGAGAAAAGTACTTTCTCTACCTGCTCTATCCCATGCATAATCTTGTAAACCTCGATCATGTCAACCCTCAGTCGTCGTTTCTCCAAGCTAAAGAGCCCCAAGCGCTTTAACCTTTCTTCATAGGGAAAGTGTTCCAACCCTTTTATCATTCAAGTTGCCCTTTTCTGCACTTTTTCCAATGCTATAATATCCTTTTTGAGGAGTGGTGACCAGAACTGAACACAGTACTCCAAATGAGGTCGCACCATCAATTTATACAGGGGCATTATGATATGCAACGAACATGAAATTGAGCCAACTTCAGAGGACGGTGGAAGACAGGAGGGCCTGGCGGGAGCTGGTCCATGGGGTCGTGAAGAGTCAGACTCGACTGTGCGACTGAACAACAACAAATTATGATAGTGGCTGATTTGTTTTCAATTCCCTTCCTAATAATCCCCAGCATAGCGTTGGCCTATTTTATTGCAGTTGCACACTGTCTCAACATTTTCAGTGAGTTATCTACTATGACTCCAAGATATGACTTTTGGTCAGTTTCCACCAGTTCGGACAGCATCAACATTTATTTATAGTTAGGATTTTTGACCCCTTTGCACTTGGCCACATTGAACCCCATTTGCCACATTCACCATCCTTGACAGATCCCCTTGAAGTGCCTCACAATCCTTCCTGGTTTTCACCATCCTGAACAATTTCAT
Source organism: Gekko japonicus (assembly GCF_001447785.1). Taxonomy (NCBI): domain Eukaryota; kingdom Metazoa; phylum Chordata; class Lepidosauria; order Squamata; family Gekkonidae; genus Gekko; species Gekko japonicus. Next base: position 16,222 of record NW_015172035.1, on the reverse strand, counting down.
GTCATTTGCAAATTTAACCACTTCACTGCTTACTCCAAACTCCACTTCACTGCTTACTCCCAACACTGCTTACTCCCAACATTAAAAAGCATTGGACCCAGTACTGATCCCTGGGGTACTGACCCACCACTGAGAAAATTGCCCATTTATATTCACTCTCTGTTTCCTATTAATTAGCTTGTTTTTGATCCACAAGAGGATTTGTCCTTTTATCCCATGACAAAGGCTTACTTAGGAGCCTTTGATGAGGAACTTTATCAAAAGCTTTCTGGAAGTCAAGGTAAACAACATCTATTGTGTCCCCCTTGTCCTCATGTTTCTTCACTCCTTCAAACAACACTAACAGGTTACTGAGACAAGATCTTCTCTTACAGAACCCATGCTGAGTCTGCCTCAGTAGTTTTTGTTCATCAACGTGCCTACTAATTCTTTCCTTAATAATGGTTTCCATCAATTTACCCAGAATTGACGTCAGACTGACTGGCCTGTAATTTCCCAGATCTCCCCTGGAACCCTTTTTAAAGATGGGAGGGACATTAGCTACCTTCCAGTCCTCAGGAATGGAGGCAGATTTTAAGGAAAGAGTACATATTTTTGTAAAGAGATCCACAAGTTCACATTTGAGTTCTTTTAGAACTCTCGGCTGTATGCCATCTGGGACTGGTGATTTATCAGTTTTTAACTTGTCTATCAATCGTGGGCTTTTGTCACTTCAATCTGACTCAGATCTTTTAACACCCCTCTTGAAATCAGCGGTTCTGGAGTGGGCCAGCACTTCTCATCATCCACAGTGAAGACAGAGGCAAAAAATGCATTTAGCTTTTTTTGCTCCCTATCATCCTTCAGTACTCCTTTTACCCCTTGGTCATCCAAGGGCCCCTCTGCCTCCCTGGCTGGTTTCCTGCTTCTAATGTATTTGAAGAAAGTTTTATTGGTCCCAGTCACACAGCAAATTTGCCTCGGGAGAGGCATGGCTGCCGTGTGGATTAAATGGGTGTTATCACACGGAAACATCTGGGAAGTGTCGCCTGCCCGTCCCCAGCCCATAGCTTACCGCCGAAGATCTGGAGTTAAAAAAGCACCACCCACGAGCTACTAGCAAATGGTTTGCTACGGGCCGCAAATGGACTCTCTCCATCTGATCACCCCAGTACGCTCCTTTTGCCCCATTGATGCGCTGCAAGAACCATGCGCCGACAAAAACAACGCAGTTTGCCACCACTGCGTCTGATCACGTTGCAACAGCTCAAATTGCGATGGCGCTAATAGCCACGCCTCCTCCCCACATTACCTGGCCCGTGTGACCAGGGCTATTGTTGGTCTTTATGTTTTTTTCCCTTCAGACAGAGCTCCGCCTTGTTATGTGCAACATAAAGCAAGAGCAAGGGCTGAAGTCAAAAAAGAGTGCATTGGGTTTTTTTTCTTCAATGAAAGAGCAATGAAAGAGGAATCCCTCTTTTAAAAGAGAGTAAGAGGAATCAGTGGCTGTTGTCTAAAAAGGAGAATTATAGAAAAAGAAATGCCCATCTCCCCCCTCCGAGTCAATTGAGACCCTTTTCCATATATTATTCCAGTGTTCCTATTATGCAGAAGAAAGAGCCCTTTTAATTACACCTATAATAAGGTCATTCAGGCACCAAGGACAATTAGTAATCCACTCTGAGGAACTTTTGCTGAAACATCTATTGGAGGACAAATCCATTGCAATATCAAGGAATGTTGCCAAATTTCTCTTTATTGCATTTACAAAGCGAAAGCTCCTCCTCAATGTTCCTCATGATGTCTCTTCTCTGTAATGCTTTTTGCTTTTGATTCTGTATGCTATTTAATGGGTCTCTGACCGTAATAAAATGAATGAATGAATGAATGAATGAATGAATGAATGAATGAATGCCCATCTCCAAAAAAACCAGTATCCTCTGCTCTGTCACCCTTCCTCATTCTTCCCACTTTACCTTAACTTTCTCTACCCCTTTGTGTGGACCAAATTCTCAGAACCAGCCTTCTTCCTTCAATTCCTCTTCTATCTTTTTTTTTGTAATGGAATATTTCCTTTTTTCCCTTCATGTTTTGTCTTTTAATCTTCACTTTTATTATCCCTTTTCTCTCTCAATGCACCCCTTTTTCCTCCAGTATCCCTCCCTAGAAACAAGATTTCATTTGAACCAAGGGCACTGCTTGACAAACTGCATGAAAGGAAGACGTGTGGGGGAAAGAGGAAGAATGCACCAATGGGGGACTTAGGCACGTCGAGAATTTCAACACAAACACAATCACTAGGCAAACTTGTTCAAACCTCTTCAATTGCATGTGAGGTGAGATCCCGATTGGATCACCTCAGTGTTCAAGAGCACAGCACCATGCTGAGTAACTCTGTACCTGCACAGTAGCCACATGTCCAACAGGGCCAGGTTGTTGCAGCTGGCAGCTTTTTTTCCAGTTCAAGATCTAAAGCAATTTGGTTACCAGGTCACAGGTAGAATCCTTTGAGCGAATGGTCAGGTCATTAAATGGACCAGCTTGTATTGTAAAACACGGAATCACTTGCAGATGATTGTATTGTATGCTTTTTGTGCAGGTGCAGTCAGTTGCATCTATTTGAAAAGTGACAAGGACTAATTTGCAACATTGACTGGGTTCATGTTCATGTTCAGGCAATGAAGGAATACAGAGGCCCCGTTCACACGGAGGATTTGCCGCACTAAAGGCACGAATGTCAGGCGGATTTTTGGGGCGCGATCACAACATAACATCTGGGAAGTGTAGCGCACCCGTGGCGTCCCTCCAAAGATACGCAGTAAAAAAGTACCTCAGAAAGTGCACTAGTATCCGGAAAATGCAGGGGCAGGTGTCTGATCACGGGAGCACTAGTATCCCGTGGCATCCGGCACCCGTCCACATCCCATCACAAACCGGATTTTTTCGTAAGCGCATGCGCACAAACACATAACTGAAAGCAGTGCTGCTCCATGGAACTGCACATGCACACAAACTTGTCGCACCGCTTCTTTGCCACGTTCCAGCATCACCTTGTGATTGCCAGCTAACAACCTAAGCACAAAGACTCGGGGACCGTGTGATCAGGCTACCGCACTTTATTTTGCTCCGGGCTGAACAGCCACGCCTCCCCCCGCCGCATTATCTGGCCCGTGTGACCGGGGCCAGAGTCACCTAAATGGTAGGTTTCAACTCAGAAATCTCCAACTTTTTTGTCCTTTTTACTACATGTCTTTTAAAAACAGAAGGCAGAGGTTGGTCACCCAGTTGGTTCAGTTTATGCCAAACAGCTGTGACTGCCTGTCAAACTAGTTTGCATCAGGTTTTTGTGATATTATACATGTGCAAAGACACTGCCAATTTGAACTCATCAGTAGCTGATAGTGGTACTAAGGACTACTTAGACGAACACCCAAGGGTAAGAAATAAAACATTTATGATTGATTTATATTATTTGTAAATGGTTTAATAGTTTAAACAATTCCCAGCTGAATGGAACAATTATGCAGTAAGAGTGGGGGAGAAAAAGAACTTGATTAGGCTGTGTGAGTGGTCTCCTACTGCATGATTAAGAAGGAATACAGTGAAGCAACCTGGGAACACCACCAAACAGATCTATGAACTATTGAACCAACTGTCGAAAAAATCAGATCCCTGATTGCAATTGGGGAACAGGATATGAAGCTGAGCTGCTGGCGGTTCAAGCATTCCTATCCCTACACAATTTTTTTTCTTGGGAAGCAGGGGGCCTTATGCCATTTATGAGGGCTTGCTTCTGTCATGGTACTTGTCCCATCAGGACTGAAATGAGATCCTGCATGTAGGGAGGGTTAGATGTCAGAATGTTAATGGAGCAAGGAGTAGCCACATGTCAATTCCAACAAAGTGAAGGAGCTTAAGGATCTGTGACCCATGGAAGCTTTGGCCATTCCTGTCTCTGTACAGTGTCTATGATTGTACACAGATATAGAGTATGCTGTTGTAGTTAAAGTACTGGCCTAGAATCTAGGGGACCCAGGTTCAGAACCCCCATGAAACTCATGGATTGTTGCCAACCTACCCCTCGAATGAAACATCACACAAGTTATAGGTTAAAGTGGGAATTTTATTTACACATGAGCTGATCTGCACCATTTCATTACCATTTAAGCACAGGTTGTATTGTGCCTGCAAGGCAAGCTTCCTAACAGGAAAAACCCACCCCATCTCAGAGCCCTACTCATTATGGCCCACACACCCAGTGCATAGAGGAGATGGAGGGGTACATTCCTACCTATGACTATTAAGCCTTAAGGCGCAGCACAATCCCGAGGAGTCCCCCAATTGAGTCACCCAGATTGCCAAGCCAGTAGATACCCAATTTGAAGACCCCCACCCATCAGTGTGATCTCAGGGTGCTTGCCAGCTTGAGAAAAACCCCTCAACCCATGCTTTCCCACCTTCCCAGAAAGGGCCCAACCAGGTTACCAGGCCTATTTATGCCTCACCCCCTCCAACCATGTGAAGCAGGTGAAAAAGGCCCTCTTACGGCCAACTTAAGCAAGACCCCCCAAAAATCCTGCTCAGCTCCATAACTGGTGACTGGCTAACCCTACATGGTCGTAAAACAGAGGATGAGTGGATGGGGAGCTTGCGCTTGGCTGGAATGATAAGGGGATGGCTGCCACCACCAGACATGGCCGGCCAGCCACCTCCAATTGGTCAGCACTCCCGTGCTGAGCCCTGGTAGGCTCCCCTCACCCTCACAATTCCATCTGAAGATGTGGGGGGCAGGCAAATACTGGCACCTGCTTCATGGGCCAGCACCAGTCATCTTGCACCAGTCTCCAAGCAGGGCTGGCCCCAGCTTATTTTGCTATCTAGGCGAGGACCCCTTCTGGCGCTCCCTGTGCCCATGGTCAGAGCCAGCGGGGGGCTGTTGGTGGGGGGCGAGTGCAGTTTGGCGCCCCTCGTCAGGGCACCTGGAGAAGAGGCTGACTGTCAGGGCGCTCACAAGCTGTCGCTCCCCCGGCCCTACTGCTGCTGCTCCTGCTCCTGCTGCAGCTGCCAGTCCCCGGCTGTGAGGAGAAGGAGGAGGAGGATAAGCGCTCTGCTGGGAAGACAAGGGGGTAGACAGGGAGACGTTAGCCAGCCAAAGAGGTGGCGGGCAGCCTGTGGAAATGCCCCCACCCGTGGAAATGCAGGTCTTTAGGTGAGGGGGAGCTTTTGGTGGGGGGCGTGTGCAGTTTGGCGCCCCTAAGGGCTGGTGCACTCTAGGTGAATGCCTAGTTCACCTAGTGAGCTAGCCGGCCCTGTCTCCAAGCTGAGGGAACAGAGAGCGAGCATAGCATGATATTTAGGATACTGAGCTAGGAGTTGGGACAGCTGGGTTTGAATCCACACAAAGGCATGGAAGCTCATCACATGATCTTGAGCCTCTCACAATCTGTCAGGAAGAAGAGGAGGAGGAGTTGCATTTATACCCTGCCCTTCACTTGGAGTTTCAGAATGGCTTACAATCTCCTTCCCTTCGTCTCCTCACAACAGACACCCTGTGAGGTAGGTGGGGCTGAGAGAGCTCTGAGTGAGCTGCTCTTGAGAGAAGAGCTCTGAGACAACTGTGACTGACCCTAAGTCACCCAGCCGGCTGCATGTGGAGGAGTGGGGAATCAAACCCAGTTCTCCAGATTAGAGTCCACCACTCTTAACCACTACACCAAACTTCCCGAAGCAACTGATAGAACTGCTTCCAGGACATCCTGCTGTAGCCAGCCATCTGCCTAAGCCACAAGTTCCCTGAACCAGTTCCTCAAGCCCATTTGCCAAAGCAGCTGATTGCACCACCCTCCCCACCTCCACTGTATCACCTGTGAGGTGAGAGACAGTTTGGTGTAGTGGTTAAGGGTGGTGTACTCTAATCTGTCAATCAGTCAATCCTAAAAGAAATCAACCCTGACTGTTCCCTGGAAGGCCAGATAATGAAACTTGAAGCTCAAATACTTTGGCCACCAAATGAGAAGGGAGCACTCACTGGAGAAGTCCCTGATGCTGGGAAAGATTGAAGGTCAAAGAAGACGGCAAAGGATGAGATGGTTAGACAGTGTCATCGATGCAACGAACATGAAATTGAGCCAACTTCAGAGGACAGCGGAAGACAGGAGGGCCTGGCGGGAGCTGGTCCATGGGGTCGCGAAGAGTCGGACTCGACTGTGCGACTGAACAACAACAACTCTAATCTGGAGAACCGGGTTTGATTCCCCACTCCTCCACAAAGTACCCAAGCCACCTATCAGAGCCCCTACGTGACTGAAAACAATCAAAATCATAGCAGGAGCCCCAGGTTGATTCCTGTTATCCTGGATAATGTATCATTTCGGGATGAGCAAACATTTTGGGTGCTCATTTTCCACTGAAACGTAGACATAGAGAACCAGTGTGCTATAGTCCTGAGAATGTTGGACTAGAGCTGGGGAGACCTAGGTTCAACTCTTCACCCAGCCCTGAAGCTTACTGGATGACCTTGGACAGTCACTCTCTCTCAGCACAGCAGAGGCTGCTGTGAGAACAAAATGGGGGTGGGGGAAAGTGCCCTGTGAGCTAACCTTAGCTCCTTATAGGAAATGGGGAATAAAAGTGATTAACCCCAAGTCATAATGGTCCTAACCCTCACCATGTTTGTTGGCACATCAAGCATTCTCCCTAAATTACAGCAAGCTCTTGGTGACAAGGCTAAACAGACTATCTTGTCAGAAATTCTATTTTTATTTTACATTTAACAAAGGCTAATGTTTATTTAAGTGATCCTAAAAAGGACATCACTCCACCTGTCACCTTCACAATATATATGTGTATCGCTACCAGCATGCAGTCTGAACACGGAGGAACAGGCAGTCAAATATTTGACAGATGTCATTACCCTGACATCTACAAAACTTGGAATGACAGCTGTGGCTAATTTCCTCTCCAAGTCATATTTAAAACATGAAAAAGCCAATGAGTCTCCATCACATTAATACAAATTTACCAATACAGATGGGGGGGGGGGTTATGATGCATATGGAAGAATTCAAAGCATGCCAGGAAATTTTGGAACTGGAAAGAGCTTGAAGAATGGATGAAGTCTAAAAGTAAGACTTGAATGTTTTTAAATGTGTGATATCTCTGTCCATTTTTAGACATCTTCTCACCCACTCTCCCTCTCACATATCCATTTTCTTTACATATTAATACATTTTGTTTACATATTAATACAGTTTGAGACCTAAGTGTGCTGCATGATGGAGTGAGATTCCGTCTCTGGTCCCAGCTCCTGCCAACCTAGCAGTTTGAAAGCAAGAAATTGCAAGTAGATAAATAGGTACCACTTCGGTGGGAAGGTAACAGCGTTCCGTGCACCTTGGTGTTTAGTCATGCCGGCCGCATGACCACGGAAAAGTCTTCGAACAGTGCTGGCTCCTTGGCTTTGAAACGGAGATGAGCACCGCAACCCTAGAGTCGGACTCGACTGGCTTTCGAGCAAGGGAACCTTTACCTTTACCTTAGGAAAAAGAACAAAATAACCTTGTTGGAGTTACAGCAGTTAGTTGGTCACCTCAACTTTGCATGCAAAGTTGTGGCTTCCGGCAGGGCCTTTGTTAGGAGACTGTGTGAGTCTATGAGGGGTCTGTGTCTCCCCCATCATAGGACTAGGGTCACCAAGGGGATACAGGATGACCTCCTTGTACGGAAGCAATTTTTGGGTTCATACAACGGGGTGTCCTTTTGGCGTGAGGACCTCCTAGTCGAGGTGGAGGTGCAGGTTGCATGTGATGCTGCAGGTTCCTCCGGCTTTGGAGTATATTTCCGGGGGCACTGGTGTGCTGGGGACTGGCCTGTGGAATGGTTTCAGGCAGGGTGGGTCAAAGACCTTACCTTCCTGGAATTTTTTCCGATTGTCGCAGCAGTGTGGATTTGGTCATGGGAGTTCGCCAACCACACCGTCCACTTCTGGTGCAACAACATCTCCACTGTACATGTAATTAACTCCTTGACGTCCAAGTCCCCCAGGGTCATGGCTTTGGTTAGGGCCTTTACTCTGCAGTGTTTACAAAACAATATAATGTTCAAGGCTAGGCATATGCCTGGAGTTAATAACGTGGTCGCTGATGCTCTCTCTCGAAAACAGATGGAGAGATTCCGTCAGCTGGCACCAGAAAACCGACCAGTTCCCGGTGCGTATGCCAGCCGAGGTGTGGCAGATTGGCGGGCTGAGGCCGATAGGGCAATGAGCTTGGCTCTTGCCCCTTCCACACGCAGAGCTTATTTGAGGGCGGGTAAGCAGTTCCTGTCCTTCAGGGAGGGAGCTGGACTGCGGCAAGTTTGACCCATACCTGTTCCTCATTTAATGCATTTCTGTGTTAAATTAAGAGGTGAAGGTCTGTCAGCTCGTTCCATCAGGGTCAAATTGTCTGTGCTATGCCAGCAAGGCTTCTGGGCATGTAGACAATATGGGCGATTTCTGTATCTGGAAGATGCTCGAGGGCTGGTCCAGGGAGAGCGGCAGGGTAGCTGACACCAGAGAGCCTTTGACCCCAGCAATATTGAGGGGGCTCAGGAATCAGTGGCAGACATTGTGTGCTGATGGCTATGAGGCTGCCCTGTTTCACGCTACATCACTGGTTGCCTTTTTTGGGGCCCTGCGGATCAGCGAGCTGGTGGCTGGCTCTTGGCAGGATGTATCAGGCCTAGCTCTTGAACAGTGGGACGTTTCCCTTTCAGGCTCCAAAGTGGGAATTAGGCTACGCCAGTCAAAGACTGACCAGCATGGCAAGGGGAAGGTTATTGAGCTCAATCAATGCTCAGAAGGTGAGTTATGCCCAGTTGAGGCTTTGAGCCATTACTTGGCCTTGAGAGGAGAGGGCCGGAGTTACCTATTCCGACACAGGGATCGCACTCCCCTCACCAAATTTCAATTTTGGAGCCTGACTCAGAAGGCATTAGCCCGCTTGGGATTGGGTGGGGTTCGCTTTGGAACTCACTCTTTGCCGCATCAACAGCGGCAACCATGGCGTACATGGGCAGCGAGATTCAGCAGATAGGTCGATGGAAGTCACGCCGCTACAAGGTTTACGTCCGGAAGTGCGTTGTTTAAATATCCCATAAGGTTAGCCAATTTATTAATAATGTTCTTTTTACAGATGCTGCAGGCCGCGGAACGAGACAAAGGGTTACCGTCTGCGGCCACAGCATGGTCTTCTGGGCAGCACATCAGGCCAGAAGGACATCCAGCGGCTCTCAGCTTGGACTTAGTGCTTGGGCGGAAGTGGAATGCCTGGGGAGGAGGGGCATGCGATGGCCCGCGCTCCTTCCCCTGCTGTTTGAAGAAAGGAAGGGGCTTCCTCCTCATGTCCTGGTAATACACCTGGGTCTATTGAAGGGCAAGGCCCTTGTGTTGCAGGCTGAGGCAGACCTTGTGAGGATAAGAGCAAGGTGGCCCAGCGTGAAGATAGTATGATCAGCCATACTGCCCCGCCAGGTGTGGCGAAACTTGGAGGACCCCAGGTGTATTGACCGTGCCAGACCCAAAGTTAACAGGCAGCTGAGAAAGGCCATGGATGCTGGGTTGGGTATGTTTTTGCCGCACCCCAATATACGGGTCATTTTCCCGGACCTGTATAGAGACGACGGGGTGCATTTGTCTGACAAGGGCAATGGGATATTTTTGCAGGACTTGCAGCAAGGGATTAGGTCAGCATTAGGATGCTGAGTGGGGAGCAAAGGCCAAAGCAGAGGCTTGACCTTGGCTGTGGCAGGTTTGTGCAAGCAGAACGGAACTGGTGAGCACCTTACAACATATCCCATTAGGGATCAGGGGGTCATCAGGAACTGCCTGCGGATTTCAGGGTCTGGGGTGGGGAATGGTGATCACCTCCACTGGGAACCTTTTAGGGCAGGCTCCTCCCTGCAGGTTGGAAGGCTTCAGGGGTAGGCGCTCCTAGAGGGTAACCAGTTTGCTGGGCTGCTGGTCATGAGCCAGAGAGTTGGCTCACGATCAGAGCTGGGTGACCTGCCCTTCAAGGGCAAGGGGGTTGGTCAGGGAGTGACGTCTGCCTTACCTGTTCCATGCTTGCTTAGTTGTTATTGCTGCAATGTTCTGTTAAATAGTTAATAAAGTGGCCCTTGTTTTTTTCCAAACCGTTGTCTGTCTCGTTATTCTGGCTGGGGGGGGGGCAACTAACAGCCATATCTGTTTCTATGCCTTGTGTGCAGAAGAATATTTTAATGTTCGTGCACATTCCAAAATACCTCAGCAGCTGAGCCAATAACCAGGGAAGGTTCATTTTAATTAACAGAAGCCAGAGTACTCTCTACCTGCATTTACCACAGCTTTTTTCTTTTTACCACTGTTAATTTATTTACTGCATATAAAGAAGGCCTCTAATGAGGTATCCTGCATTTGTTTCTCAATGAGTCTTGAAATCAAATGAGTACAACCAAAAGTGGGGAGAAAAACACAACCCTGCAAGCGAAAGGTAACCAAAAATGTTGAAACAAAGACAAAAAGTAAAATATAACTATACAAGTAGTGCAAATGTAATATATATAATATGATTTAATAATATGATCATGAGTGCTAAAATATCATTTTAAAACAACAATCCTATGGTTAAGCATAGTTCTTAGTTCTCATGGCCCTTTCTTACATGCCCAGAGAAATGCTGATTGCCACTTTGGGGTCAGGAATTTTTTGCCAGGCCAGTTTAGCCAGAGTTTTATTTGAGGGGGTGGGTGGTCATCTTCTGGGCATGGAGCAGGGGTCACTGGGGGTGTAGCAGGAGGTAGTAGTGAATTTCTTGTGTTCTGCATGGGGTTGGACTAGATGACCCTGGAGATCCCTTCCAGCTCTATGATTCTAAATGCCCATTCATATAAATACAGGTTAAAAGGTACATAATGTCTCCATATGCAAAAAACACAAAAAAACCCCACAATACCAAATGTGTTGCAGCCATAAGCCTTCCTTAGTGTTATAATTCAAACTGAGCACTCAATTAATTTAACAAAGATATGCACAGAATGGACCTTACTCACACAGAGATGTTCACCTGTGGAGTAAGTGGTGTCAAATATTCTTGAGATACAACATGGGCAACTGATCAAGTTGTAAAATATTTCATTAGCCCATGAATCCTCTTAGGTCCAATCTGCAACAATGGAGCATTGATTACAGAAACTATATTAGATTAAAAAATCTGTATCTGTGCATCTTTTAAGTCACAAAAATACATATTGGTTGTACAAGTATTTGATAACGATACTATTTCTGTATTCTTCTCTTTGGGGAAATAATTTTGAGGATTTGGGAAAGTTCCATTATTCCAGATTTTATTTTTGTCTTCCCTGTATATTAGTGTTCATATGTGCATGGATAAAACACTCCAAATAAGCATTCTTGGTATGAATATCTATGAATTGTGCCATGCTTTTTTGTTTGACCATTTACCATTACATAAGAACACACATTCACATTATTAAAACACTACAGGGAAAAATGTTGGCAGAATGTGGATATGCAGTAAAGCAGAGCACAAGCTGTTTAAGGAATAAAGTCAGCTTATTAAGAAGAGAACAAACTTTTTTAAGAAAGAGGAGAGAGAAAGAGAAGTCTGTCTAACCAGGTATGAGGGAGTCAGTAACAAAGAGAAACTCATCAGGAGCATTGAGCCAATCAGGAGACAAGAAGGAGACTATTTAAAAATAGTAGGAAGTCCCTAATCTCACTATGCTAACAAGTTGTCCCCTCTGCTGCCCCCTGCAGGATGTTATTTTCCTTTTCTTTATCTATGTATGATAGACCTTGCAACAACAAAAAAGGATTTTCATACACTCACAGTAAGATTTTTTGGGGCAATGTTTTACCAATGTAACAACAGTAGTAACATTGGGAGGGAGATTCAAATGGCTTTAAAAGAAATGGCAGCCTACTACACATCTCCTTCCAGAATTAATTCTAGAAATTCTCCTATTTAAACCAGAATTCAGCAAGAGTGGAACACAGGACAAAGCAAAATTCCCAAAAAATTACAGGTGTACAACTGGGGGAAATCCTCTTATCCATTCATATGTATCAGCCTAATGTACCTCACATGGTTGTTGTAAGGATGAAATGGAGAAGAGGCGAATGAAGTAAGTCATTTTGGGCCACCATCGGGGAGAAATGAAGTAAATAAAATAAAATAAAACTGTGTTAAAGCATTCTTTGCATGAACCAGTACCCCGATGTGAAGTACCCCACATGTGGAAAAACAAAAATTGCACAACTAAAGTACCAGCCCCATAGCTAGATAGTTTTCAGTGGGGGGCACTGGTGGGTCATGATGTTACTTATGACGTCACAAAAATAATACAATAAAATAAAAATAGAAGAGCTGAAGAAGAGTTGGCTCCCTTATGTAGATCAAGTGCTTCAGACAAACTCCTCTGGCCCTGAAGTAAAACTCACCACCCAGGCGAGGAGGACACAGGTGGGGCAGGCAGCGATATCACTCCCTTCTCTTGCCCTCCCTCCACCCCGCAAGTCACTTGGGGAGCAGGGGCGAGGGCTGGGGCTTCAGGGAGAGCAGCTGATCAATCCTGGGCGGTACCTCCCCACCCTGCCACCCGCTTCCCCACCTGCCCCCTCCTTTTCCTCTTCCTCCCTGCCAACCACCAACTTGGACAACCACGAGGCATACAGATCTCAAAGTCATTGCCAGTGGCTCCAGAGACAGGAACAAGGTGGATCTGCTCTGCTGACTACCCAGGAGGAGCTGCTCTGCTGAGGCCACACAGCAGCCGCTGCCAGTGAGGAGAAGAGGTAGAAACTGAGCTTTTGCATGGTATAGCATAAAAAATGGCAGGGTGGGCTGTCAGATTTGGGGGGTGTTGGAAGTTTGGGAGGGGGCATCACCCCATGTGCCCCTGGCTAGCTATGGCCCTGATAGTAGTCCCTTTTCAAGCTGAGTGGTCTATCTATTCTGGCTGTGTGAATTGTTCCCACACCAAGGTGCTACTTCACACAAATGCTGTCTTCCTGCATGCTGCATGGTGATTGTGCAGAGGCCATGGTATACAGGTTTGACTTATGCTATTGTTTTATTCCTTGCTGACATAACCTTTCCCATCCACTGTCAACTAAAAATGTGTATCTAACTTCTCTTTCATCCAGTTTCTAGGTATTAATGGAGTCCCATGAATGGAGTCAACTCGTCTCTTCATATATATTGTTAAATGCCAGAAGTTCCATATCGTTCCTAATATTTAATTTATTTTAAATGCCTTGAGCTTCTTACTTAATTTAAAAAGCCAATTTAAAAAGGTGTTTTTATTTTAACCTAATGTGGGTCAGGGCATAGGTTACCAATTCAGTCTCTCTAACATCCACAAAATTAATAATTTCTGTCTGAGATGTGTATGTAATAAATCCTGTCAGGCATAAAGTATGCATTTTAATAGGCAGATCAACGGTTTATCTAACAATAATTCCTTGGGTTGAACTTTAGCACAGACTGATATAAATTTTGCAAAAACCAAATGAATATGCTCTTTCCTTAGTGCTAGGAAACAAGTAAAATTTCAAGGCTGGTGATTCAAAACTATTCCAGCTTCATGAGGTAGGTGAAATTTTGAACATTTCCTAAAGAAACTATAAGGAACATTTCAACATACAACAGTATCTCAAGAGTATTGGTAAGAATAAAGCCTGACTTATTCCTTATCAGCATGTTTCCCCCCCTCTCAAATGAATACTTCATATCACAGGGAAGAAATATCATGTACACTTCAAACTTCAGTCCTTGCAAATAGATACAAAGAACCAGCACTCTTTCTGGTGGGGGGAAAGCTACCAAAGCGTATAAACTAATTTACTGCACCAGCGCTTATAATTAATGTCTTCTCAGTCTTCTCAGACCATACATAGCACATTACACCTGTAATTTCCCCAGGTCATTTGTAATACATTACCTCAGAGGCACTGAAAATGCACATGTGATTACTGTTGTTTTCTCCACATCAAAGACTGTGGTCTCACATTGCTATTTGATGTTTTACATTCCACAGCCAACAATAAGCAAAAACATCAAAGCATGGGCAGTTTAATAAAGAGCAATTAAACTCTGGTCACAAGAATGGAAAGTCAGCTGTCAAAGCTGAAGGGTCCCAGCCCTGAAAAGACTGTGGAACGGTGAAAAAAACCATGATTGCATGGGCCCAGAATATTGGGCGTAATATTAACTTTGAGGAGTGGGAGCAGATTTGGTTGAAAAACATTAAATTGACTAATGCTGTATCATATAAAGAAAATATGTATAAGATGTTTTATAGATGGTATATTACACCAGATAGACTAGCTAAACAAAATGCTACTAGCTCAGATAAATGTTGGAAATGTAAGAATAAGACTGGTTCATTCTATCATATATGGTGGCTATGTGATGTTACAAAAAGGTTTTGGAGATGGGTATATGAAATAATGCAAAAAAGTATAAGAACTAAGGTCCCATTTACTCCAGAAATATTGTTATTGAATATATTTCCAAAAGACTTTGATAAAGCAGATAGGTATTTGATTGTTTATTTGTCAACAGCTGTAAGGATTTTATATGCTAAATATTGGAAAACAATGGAGACTCCAACGAAACAAGAATATGTGAATAAGCTGTTTGAAATGGCTGAGAATGATAAATTGACGCTGGAGATGAGAGCTGGAACGGAATGGATTTTTCAAAAAACTTGGAAGAGATTTTATGACTGGTATAATATAAGCGTAACAATCTGATGGAATTTGAGTACGCAGAAAAGATAAGCTAGCAAAATAGATAACGAGATTTGAAATGTAATAATTAGATAATTGAAGGATAGAAGATGGAATAAGCCTCCTGTTATATGTTCTATGTTTGTTAGTGGTAGTTTTATGTTGTTGGTTTTTATATATGTCTGTAATGTATAATGGAAAAACAATAAAAGTGTACCCTTGGGTACTTATAAAAAAAGAAAAGAAAAGACTGTGACTTCCCACTAGTTGTTGCACAGTAGAAGTGAACCATGGGTGATGAGCAGGAGCAGTGGAATGGGTTGTTTGCACTGAGATAACAAAACAAACCATGTTTTCGGTCATTTTGTACAATACTCATGTGGTTTGAATATGTTACATGTTCACCCACATGTATATCACTCATCTGGTTTGACCTCTGATCAGGAACTCTGAACATGTTCTGTGCTGGTGGATGTGGGCATCCAACCAGGAGACCTGCTCATAAATCCCCCTGTTTCATGAGCTGAATGCATTCTTCCAGTCAGATGACCCACCACAACCTCAGTAAATCCACTGCTTTTGCTGTCTGCCTGGCACTGCAAAAATAAAGGTGTGGCCAGACACTTCGTAGGTCATAGTAAATTTCTGGTGGGTTGCTTTTAGCTTGGTGTGTTACAAGTTTTGCCCCATCATAAAAATAGATATTTCTGTGATAATGATACCTGGTGCATTTTTCCAGGCTTTTCCTAGTCATCTCCTTCAGTTGAAGGGTAAAACAAGGATATATATAAAAGTTGATGTTGTCTTCCTTACCAATTGTACCATCTGCTAGAGCAGGCCTGAATAACTTGCATTTTAAGTAGTCCAACATAATCCATCAGGAAGCCCTGTATTGTGGCCAGTCCAGTGTTTGTCAATACTGGTGGGCTTTATAGTTGTGTGCAGGAAGTGAAAGAGAGAGCAAGAGAGAGAGAGAGACTTATTCAGCCTTGATGGGCCTGAATAATACATGACTGGCATGGGTCTCCACCATGACTCCACCTCCCCCCCCCCGACTCCCACCGATTGCCAGCAGTTGGCTGGAAATTCTATTTGAAATGTCCTGGTTACAGAATTATGGAACCAGCAACCATTCTACAGGACCTTGACTAGAGTTATCAACTCTGGCTTGGAAAAATCCTACAAATTTGGGACTGGAGCCTGTGGAGGACAGAGTTTGGGGAGAGGCAGAAGCTCAGAAGGGATGTGGTGCCATAGAACCTGCCCTCTGAAACTGCCATTTCCTGCAGGGAATATCCATTGTAATTCTGGGAGACTTCCAGATCCCTCCTTACAGCTGAGAAGTCTAGCTTTGACATACAAATGAACATATCCTTCATCACATTTAAGTATTGCCTAAAGGGGTTAAGTAACTGTAGCCTCAATCCTATGCAAAGCTGCTTGGGTACATCTCATTAAAATAACTTCAGAATA
>NW_015172034.1:650080-652745 GCF_001447785.1 Gekko japonicus | reverse complement strand
CAGTGGCTGCTACCTGGGCTTCCATTGTAAAGGAGGGTTCCAGGAGCACTCCCAAACTTCTAACACCCAGCGCAAGCACCAATGGCACCCCATCGAAGGTTGGGAGTGGGAGCCCCAACCCCACACCGCCCCGACTCAGGCACAAGCCCTCCGTCTTCACCAGATTTAGCTTCAGCCGACTCAGTCTGAGCCAACCAGCCACGGTGTGCAATGCCTGGTCCAGGTCTTCTGGTTTGGAGCCCAACTGGCCGCCCAACATCAGATAGAGCTGGGTGTCATCAGCGTACTGATTGCACCCCAGCCCAAACCTCTGTGCAATCTGGGCAAGGGGGCAAATATAGATGTTAAAAAGCATCAGGGAGAGCACCGCCCCCTGAGGCACTCCACACTCCAATAGATGCCTCCGGGATTGCTGCTTCCCTAGCGTCATGTTTTGTCCCCGACCTTGGAGAAAAGAGACAAGCCACTGCAAGGCAAGCCCCTGTATCCCCACATCTGCAAGGTGGCAGGCTAGTAGCTGATGGTCGACTGTGTCAAACGCAGGCAATAGATCTAACAACAGCAGCACTGCCGAGCCACCCCGATAAAGGTGCCCCTGGAGGTCATCAGTAAGGGCGACCAGCACTGTCTCCGTCTCGTGTCCCAGGCGAAAGCAAGACTGGAAGGGTTCTAAAACGGAAGCGTCATCCAGAAAGCTCTGCAACTGTATCACCACCGCCCTCTCAATTAATTTGCCCAAACAGGGCAAATTGGACACCGGCCAATCCAATCTTCTCTTCTCTCTCTTCTATCAGTCAAACTTGAAGTTCTAGCACCTTAGCCCAACAATAAGAAAAAGTGGTTCTGTTGTGGTTTGATGAGCTAGCCTGCAGCCTATGTCTGAAATCACTGTGTCCAGACCTTCCAAGGGGACACAAGTCAGCCACCAGACCTTTGACCATGGCACCCTCACCTTCCATCCATTAACCTTGGACCTGAACCCTGATCTCTCCTATAATGAAGCAAGTCCTACTTCTGATTCCATTTATGAATAAGGAAAAGCCCGACCAAACTCAATTGTGATATATACAGATCCCACTTTCTAAGACCAGAGGGAACCATTTTTATCTGCAATTTTCAAAGGTGGGTTTGTGATAGAAATCAGCTGCCTTCCTTCCAACAAGGAACTATACAATTAACATGAAGCTGATAAACAAAAATCACCTTGGAAGGTACCAGTATCTTTTGAGGCTGAAGCTTTGGGATTCTTCTTTTTTCATTAAACCCCCCCCCCCCCCATCTATGGCTTCAGGATATTTCTTAGAATCTTATTTCCAAAGTAGTGCCTTTTCTTTTTAGCAGGACTATTATGATTTACAGTTGCTTTTTAAGATTTTATTGTTAATAACATATTTTAAAGTTTATTATCATGCAAGCCGTTCTGAACTTTCTGGAGAGGAAGGATATACACTGAGGATGGGAAATAAGTTTCTAAATTATTTCCATACCAAAGAACAAATGGTTTGGAATTATGTCTTCTATTGCCAATTAGTATTATAGCATCAAAACACATAATTAAGTATAGAGTTTTATGTCTACCTTCCTCAGCATTCAGTTAAAAAAGTAGAAAAGAAAAAAGAAAGGGAAATACTGCCCCCAAGAGTTAAAATGAGAAAAAATGTACTAGATTTTAAGAGGCAGTAAAATAATTATTTCCTTCTATATCACATATTCATTCATATAGTGAAAACTCACCTAAATACTCCTTTATTTCTTTCTCATTTCAGGTAACACAATATAATTTAGATGAATTACCACAAGACACTGTGACATGTCTTAGAAAAGAGTTACATGCTAGTTCTAATTAAGACCTGAATTTTTCCTTCATAAATATCCCATACCCTCCAGCTATATGCAACAACCTAAGAGGCGACTCTACACATGGACATCACCAGATGGGCAACACCGAAATCAGATTGACTATATAATTTGCAGTCAAAGATGGAGAAGCTCTATCCAGTCAGTAAAAACAAGACCTGGAGCTGACTGTGGCTCAGATCATGAGCTACTAATTGCAAAATTCAGACTTAAGCTGAAGAAAATTGGGGAAACCACGAGGCCATTCAGGTTTGACCTAGATCGCATCCCTGATGACTATACAGTAGAGGTGAAGAATAGATTCAAGGGTCTAGACTTGATAGATAGAGTGCCTGAAGAACTATGGATGGAGGTTCGTGACATTGTACAGGAGGCAGCAATCACCACCATCCCAAAGAAAAAGAAATGCAAGAAAGCAAAGTGGCTGTCTGATGAGGCTTTACAAATAGCAGAGGAAAGAAGGAACGCGAAAGGCAAAGGTGAAAAGGAAAGATTTACCCAACTGAATGCAGATTTCCAGAGAACAGCAAGGAGAGATAAGGAGGCCTTCCTGAAGGAACAATGCAAAGTAACAGAGGAAAACAATAGAATGGGAAGGACTAGGGATCTCTTCAAGAAAACTGAAGAAATCAAGGGAGCGTTCCATGCAAAGCTGACCATGATAAAGGACAAAAATGGTATGGACCTAACAGAAGCAGAAGAGATTAAGAAAAGATGGCAAGAATACACAGAAGAACTATACAAGAAAGACCTTGATGTCCTTGACAACCACGATGGTATAATCACTGACCTCGAGCCAGACATCCTG
>NW_015172034.1:641391-649259 GCF_001447785.1 Gekko japonicus | reverse complement strand
TAAAAGACACCTGCTCCTTGGGAGGAAAGCGATGGCGAACCTAAACAGCATGATAAAAAGTAGAGACATCTCCCTGCCAACAAAAGTCCGCATGGTCAAAGCAATGGTATTCCCAGTAGTCATGTATGGCTGTGAGAGTTGGATTATAAGGAAGGCCGAGCCCCGAAGAATAGATTCTTTTGAACTGTGGTGCTGGAGAAGACTCTTGAGAGTACCTTGGACTGCAAGAAGATCAAATCAGTCAATCCTAAAAGAAATCAACCCTGACTGTTCCCTGGAAGGCCAGATAATGAAACTGAAGCTCAAATACTTTGGCCACCAAATGAGAAGGGAGCACTCACTGGAGAAGACCGTGATGCTGGGAAAGATTGAAGGTCAAAGAAGACGGGGACGGCAAAGGATGAGATGGTTAGACAGTGTCATCGATGCAACAAACATGAAATTGAGCCAACTTCAGAGGACGGCGGAAGACAGGAAGGCCTGGCGTGATCTGGTCCATGGGGTCGCGAGGAGTCTAACTCGCCGTTGTGCGACTGAACAACAACCAGCTATATGAGTTTATCGGTTGGAGTGTTTTTAATTATCATGTAGAGGTAGTTGATATTTACTTAATTTATTTGGAAAATTTCTATGCCATCTCTTCAAAAATTGCATGTACAAGTATTGTTGAAATAAATGTGTGTGTATCTGTGTGTGTGTGTTTATTAGCCAAAGGCCATCACATTCTCAGCAACAAATCAAAGCTAAAGGAGATCAACCATCAAACAGACAGACCAACAGTATAAAATAAACATTAAACCATCTTAGGTACAAACATATTGCATGGCAATTACCGACATTTAAAATTTACAAGATCAATCTATCCTAAGTGGTCTGTGCCATATTCATGGACAATAGATGTTATTGATAAAAACCATAATAACTTAATTTACTCCAGGGGTCGTTTCGTAGAAAAAGAGCTAGGGGAACTCATTAGCATAACTCATTAGCATATGCCACACCCCCTGACATCACCGGAAGTGTGTCATGGGGACTAATCACATGACTCTTTAAATTAAATTTAACATTCTCCTTTTTATCATGGAGGCATGATTCAGAGCTTGGAAAGAAGGCCTGAGCAAAAAAATTAATTTCTGGCTATATGTTTGATCTGATGAAACCCCCAGGATAAAAGTCTATGAAGGAAACACTAGGGACATTTTTCTCTGCAGCAGTCTCTGGCCTACACCCTGACAAGCAACATCCCGTAGCAACTTGCATGTGTGAATGAGCCATCCTAGTTCATCTTGCAGGTAGACCATTCCTCTTGCCTGCCTCCCCATCACTTCCTACCCAATGAATGCAAGACTTTGCCTTGCTGGGAACAACTGAAATCCTACATGTGTTTATTTAGAGGAAAATTCACTGAATTCAGTTAGACCTCTTCTTGTGTAAGTGTTCTTGCAGATGAAAGCTTATGCCCAGAATGAAACTTTGTTGGTCTTAAAGGTGCCACTGGACCCAAACTTTGTTCTATTATTTTACAGTGCAGGAGTTTTTCTCGCCCAGCTGACACTGGCCAATCAGATGCCACCAGGAAGCCCAGAAGTTACCTTACCCCAAGCATTCATCCATTAAGGTGCACTGCTTCTAATCCTGGAGGTCCCATTTAGCTTATCATGCCTACCATTATTTATTTATTTCATATTTATAGCTCACCCTTCCCACAAGCAGGCTCAGGTCAGGTAACATTTCAATAATACAATAAATATAATTTAATTTTTCTAAACACCTGTCCCGCCTGAAGCTGGGACTTGGGGATGGGAGGCAGCCAGGAGCCTGAGCTGACGCGCCGCAACCCCCCCACTCCCCCGCAACTCACGGCTCCCACGGCACAGCCTGGAGAGCCCCCGGAGGATGACGAGGGCCTGAGAGGCGGAGGAGCCAGCAGAGGAGGAGATCGCCCGTCAGCCGGCAGGCTTGGAGGGCGGAGCCAGCCCAGCGGCAGGTCCAAGGCAAGCCGGGACCGCAGCAAAAAGGAGAAGGACCTGGAAGGGCCGGCGCGGGAGAGGACGGAGGCGGCCCAAGGCGGCCTCCACACTGCCAGGGGCGGTGCACGCGGAGCCACGACCCGAGGCAACAGGGAGGGGTCTTTTTGCCCAAATCTGCATTGTTCACAAACGCAGTTCTTTTTAATTTGTCTTTGTATTTAAATGACCTGAATAAATAAATTGCTATATATCCCCCCAAAAGTTTTGTTGAACACCATCGTGTAGGTTGTGTGTAAATAAAGTAAACGTGGTTTTTAAGGGGTGGGGGGGGCGTGCCGTGCCGTGATCCAATTCCTCCCGAAAATCCGTCGAAAGCCGGTGCAGCTGGAGCGGCTGCTGCGCCTCCCCTCTCACCAACATGGCTGACCCAGGGCCGGCCCGAGGGGTTTCCTGCACCCTAGGCGAGGCTGCAAATGCCAACCTCCCAGTGGGGCCTGGAGACCTTCCAGCTGGCCACCCCACTGGGGCGGTGGGGGGCCAGGCGCTCAGTGGGCGGTGGTGGCTGCTGCTCCGGCAGCAGGTAAGGAGCACTGCCAAGAGGGGGTAAAGGGCCGCGCGGTCCCGGGGCATGCCGAGGTGGAGGGCTGGCTGGTGGGGAGCGCCCCTGTGCTCAGGCGCCGGCAGAAAGAAAGCGCTGCAACGGCGGCGGTGCGGCCTCAAGTTTGTGCATGGGGGGGGGAGGATTGTGTGAATGGAGGAGGGGAAGGGAGGCTGGGAGGAGGTAGGTGGGCAAGGAGCCGGGCTGGGGCTCGCGCGCACTGGCCAGCCAGCAGCAGGGCACGCTTACCTTTGGGGAGGGAAGACTGTCGTCACACACCCCGCACCTCACCCGGGGGAACGGCTTTCCCCCGCGATCCCCCCCAAACGACCCCTGATTTACTCCTCAGCAGTTTCAGCTGGGGGGGGGGACGACAAAGATATCCTTCAGAATTAGATGTGTAAGACCATTTTTGGTAGAAGTCAGTTTTAACCATTATGCAAAAAAATGCAATCCATAATCTGGCTTCCACTGATACCATCCCAGCTTCCAATCTTATGGCTGCATTTGACACATTTGTTGGTGTTTGAAATACTACTCTTAGGCATTTGGACTGTGTTCTTCCCATCAATGTCCTATTCACTGTAATACTAAGCAGAGCTCCATATAGCATTTGTATGAGAGATTTCTTTGAAAATAATTTAATGGCCGCTGCCACATTTTGCCCACCTTTGGTCCAATGGAATTTTTGTATAGCTCCAGCACTCTTTCATGCGTTATGGGAAACATACTTTATATGTGAACTTCTCATTCCATTATACTGTAGAAGAAGAAGAAGAGATTGGATTTATACCCCGCCCTTCACTTGGGAGTCTCAGAGCAGTTTACAAACTCCTTTCCCTTCCCCTCCCCACAACAGAAACCCTGTGAGGTAGGTGGGGCTGAGAGAATTCTGACAGAGACTGCTCTTTTTCAAGGACAGCTGTGTCAGAGCTTGTGACTGACCCAAGGTCACATCAGCAGGTGCAAGTGGAGGAGTGGGGAATCAAACCCGGTTCTCCCAGATTAGAGTCTGCACACTTAACCACTACACCAAACTGGCTCTCTGTACTACTGTATGATCACACCTGAATATTTACAACAGTGCACCTGTTCTATGCAGATCTCATTTAGATATCATGAATACCTCACAGGTCTTTTCTCAAAGGCCATTATTTTCATTTTGTCATAATTAATCTCCAGCTGATTTTGCTGACAATAATTACTAAATGATTGCAGTGCTCTCTTTAATCCGACCAGTGTCCTTGAGAGAAGCACTACATCATCTGCATTAAATCATATAGAAATACGCTTATTTGCCAGCTTTGGAGGATGATACTCTAAACTATTTCAACATTGCACTAAGTCATTTATATAAAAACTAAGTAACAGTGGCGCTAAAATGCAGCCCTGTTTCTCTGTTCTTATAGGTGCTGTAAAATGACTTTGTGGATTACTTATCTGTATTGTGGTATTTTTGTATAAGGCTCGAATCAGAAATAAATGGCATCTATCAATAGAAGAGGCTTTTAGTTTATCCTACAATATTTTTCTAGAAACTGAATCAAATGCTGACATAAAACCAATGAATAAGGACACCATAGGTTTTGTAGAATATTTTGCAATTAGGTAATCCAGGATCATGCATTGATCCAAGATTGAGCATTCCTCTCTAAAACCCACTTGCTTGTTGGCCAGACGCTTCTCCTGCTCCATCCAGTCTCTTAATTTTCATTGTAGGTGCCTTGCATATAATTTACTCAATGTACTAAGTAGGGTAATTGGTCTATAATTTCTATTGCCTCTATTATAAAAAGGAACGATAACTGCCACCACCCAGTCCTTTGGAAATCTTCCTGTTCTATCAATTGGTGTGAACAAGGATGTTGATATTGGGACCCACCATTCCCAGATCATTTTTATTAATTCTGGAGGGATTAGATCAATACCTGCTGTCTTTCCAGGTCTCAAAGTCTGTATAAGATTCCTCAACTGCAGTCTCAACTGTAGGGCAGTTCATATTTATGAAGCTCACCTGTAAGCGGGCTTTCTATTCTGACTGGGGGATTATAGGAGCTTCAACTCAAACTCTGGTGGCTTGCCATGGATTCTTTTAAACTATAGGACAAAATAGCAACTGCTGAACACATTCAGCTTATAGATAGGTGTTGGTATACTTGATGTTCAGACTCTTGGACTTAAAAATAGCTTTTTTTTCTTAACATGAAGTTCTGCTGGTTGACTAATCCTTTCTTTTGTTAATGACACAGAATTGTCAGCTCATGTTTCTCTAATGAGTAGTAGTTATCAGGAAATAATAGCTTGATTACTGAATGATAAGGTGTACAGTCATTTTGAAAATAATTGAAGAAGGAAAGGGATACAACAGTTTGGGGAAGTTTGGCTTAAAAGAATGTACCTAACAGGACTACCTATCCCATTAACCAAGTTGTTGCCATTTGCAAACCTTGCTACCTCAGTGTAATCAATTCTATTATGTTTTTATGCTTTAATCAATTGTGTTATGTTTTATGCTTTACTTATGTCACATTAATTGTTTGTTTAACTTGTTGTACCCTGCTCTGAGCATGCTGAATAAAATAGATAAAAAGTATCAGTGAATTCCATAATATTGCTTCCAGTTCCTTACTTCCATCTCATGTAGAAACTACCATTTATTCCTCCCCTCTGCTTTCTGATAATCCAACTTCCAGTCTATAAAAGGTTGTGTCCACTTATCCCAATTGCCAGTTTTCTTTCTTCTGATAAAGGGGATTTTGGTCTCACTTTCCTTTGAGAATTCTTTGAACAGTCATCTATTTAATTCCTACTGTTCGGGGTTTAAGGACTAAAAATATGTTCTCTACAGGCTATTCCTTTGTTATAGTAATTACTTGAAAAATGGGTATTACTAGTTTGGAAACGATTCTCTGGTAACATACATAGTTTTCAAAGGATTTAATGATTAACTGTGCAACAGATGATAAGATTTATATAAGTAGACATTTGAATCAACGAGCTAGAAATTACAGGCATAAAAAGATATAACAAGGATGGGAAAGGCATCTAGGCATGTACAAAGAATTTCTTCTTCAAGTTTCTGTTTTGTTCGTTAATACTGCATCAAGTTTGGATTTGGAATTGCACCATGTGAAACATTCCCAAACCAGCCCACCTTGGCATATCACAAATTCCAAAAGGCCTTTAACGTGCAAGCCTTCAGAGAGAATTTATTTGTGGGAAATCCCTGGGCTGTCCTTTTTTACACATATACACTCAATTTGGTTCATTTCATTTTATCCCCCTCTTTACTTTTTAGGTGCACAGTGCAATAAACTACAAGCAATTCTTATTCAAAATGTAATTTTCAAGTAACCTTTTTTAGTCAGTACTACCAACTTCTGGAGGTCAGGAGGGCAGAATAAGTCAGAAATGTTTGATTAACTGTTGCTTGTACTGTAGTGTGAACCCATAGAAACAGTGCTTCTGAATTTCAAAATCTTTTCCAACATGTCAAAGCCCTGACGATAAGGAGTCATCTTCATCCCTAGGTAGACACTGTATCCTGTTGAGGCACAGGGCAAAATCAGGGAACCAGATATTCACTATTCACCCCCCACCAAAGCTATAGTGATAAAAATACAGTACACTCCTTACCTGGTTGCAGTTCTCAGCTGTCACAGCCTGAGCCGTAATCAAAGTCCCGGAATACCTCTGTTTTAGCTTACTAGAAAAGTAAACAGAACACAAGAGTGAAATAATGGAGTAAAGTGGCTTCATTAAAAAAAAAAAGATGAAGAATTTCAGATATACTGTGAAGGCTCACCCCAAACTATAATTTGCTGTCATCCCGAAGTGATTTATTATGTGCAATAAAAAGCACTGATCAGAAGGCTTGTTTCGAAAGCACTGAGACACCTAGCAATTATCAGAGGTACAAAATTCACATCTTTGAAGATGCCAGCAACTCTGTTATCCCCTTGCTGCCCCAAAGGGTTTTTTGTTAGATGACTGTGGATTTTGTTGGCCTGACTTTCAGATTCCAGAGCACATGCAAATAGCAAGCTAAATTCATTGTTGGACAGAGCCTTGTGCATTCACCTGTATTGCTTTTTATACTGTTGCATTAAGCCCCCACGAAGATTACGCCTATGACTGTTGCATTACAGATTGGCACGAAAGGGGCAGCCACGACTTTCTACAGGGCTTCGTATGCACTCTCACATTAAAACCCCTGGATCTGAGATGCTTTGCATCACGAGTGGCTCTTTTGTCTTACTTGGCTGCAGTTCTCAACTGTCACAATCTGAGTCATAATCAAAGTACCAGAATATCTCTGTTTTAGCTTACTAGAAAATTAAAGAGAAAAGATATTTAATTTAGTACCCTCTGTTTAAGATAGACAGAACTTTGCAGACAACGAAAACTCTAGTTTAATACCACACATTTCAAACTTCAATCTTTATGAAGAATGAGATTTGAAAGAAAAACCTAGTTTAAAGTTTCAGTAGACTTTTATGCAACCTATTGGTTTCAGACATTTCTCAAAGAAAGGCTGCAGGAAGGAAGAAAAAAATGAAATAAGTATCTGTTAAGATTGTCCACTGTGCTGAAACAGGTGATTTTCCAAGCAACGCATATTTAGTCTGGGGATTAAGTAGCTGAATGGCGTCAAACCCATGGATCACTTGTGTGTTGATGTATTAGCTGCAGTGATATTTGCTTTCTGTAGGACCCCTGAGGGATTTCTACAGAGGGGCACCCCTGTACACAATAATGCTGATGTTGTGGTACAACATACCCTGCACCTTCCTCTCATTTTCTATTGTCAATCTGTGGCAGAAAAGTGTTCCTAGGCATACATTTTATTTATTTATACTATTTTACAGCTTCCTTTCCATCTGAAGACAGTCAAGGTGTTATACAAGCTAAGATCAGCTAAAACCATTCCATCACCACATATCTGAGTCTGTAGTACTTTAAAGACGAACAATATTTGCAGGTTATATAAGCTTTAAAGAATCAAAGCTTCATTAGTTGCTGTAGATTTTCCGGGTTGTGTAGCCGTGGTCTTGGCATTGTAGAACCTGGCATTTCGCCAGTCGCTGTGACTGGCATCCTCAGAGGTATAACACAGAAAGATGGAGTACTCTTTGTCAAGGTGAGAAGAAAAAATGGTAGGCAGGTAATTTATATCTACTCCAGAAGGTGGGGTAGGGCTGAGTCATTATCTTGTAGGAACATGCTAATGGAGGAGCTTTCCTGAGGAAGCTCTTTTGTACATGGATTGTTTCCTGAGGAGGTTTCCTGTTGAAGTTCTT
>NW_015172034.1:640668-640877 GCF_001447785.1 Gekko japonicus | reverse complement strand
GGCTGTAAGTAAATAGCTTAAGAGAGAAGATGGCTAGCGGGGTTCAAACTGTTGAACCTCACTTTATATAGGGGGGCTCTTGGAGGCTGGCATTGATGCCATCCTCCTTATCCCTCCTACCTATAGTCCGTCCCAGGACTTAACACTATTGGGTATTAGGCAATGACGTGTCTACCTAGAAGGAGTGGGCGATATTGAAATACACACCT
>NW_015172034.1:606895-640293 GCF_001447785.1 Gekko japonicus | reverse complement strand
AGCAAACATAAATACATAAAAGCAAATATTCAGTTAATCTGCTAACACTCAGTTGTGGGGGACTGTGGGGGACTGTTTTCCCCCCACAGGAAAAGTGTTTTGCCATATATAATATTTCGCTGCAGTAGTCATATATAGAAATAAAGTTCCATCGCTTCTTTCCAACCAGTTTTCTATTAAGAAAAACGACTCTGGTTTCAATTGTATGTTAGTCTTTAAAATCTTCTGTATTAATATTTGTCTCCAATTTGTTTTGGTTTTCTTAGAAGTCCACCACATGTGATAAAATGTCCCTTCATAATTATTACATTTCCAACATAAACTAAGTACCTTTGTACATTCGAGACAAATTCTCTGGAGACATATACCAATGATACATCATCTTATAAAAGTTCTCCTTAAGATTAGAACTTAAGGTAAATTTCAAACCCTTTGTCCACATATATTTCCATTGTTCAATATGAATGTCAGGCCCAAAGCTTTTTGCAATTGTACCATACATTCTTCAACTTGAGGCAGGGTATGAACTTTTGTGAGTCACTGCTCACTTCTTCACAAAAGCTCATACCCTGCCACAAATTTTGTTAGTCTTTAAAGTTGCTACTGGACTCTTGCTCTTTTCTACTGCTACAGATAGCACGGCTACTCATCTTGATCTATTCTTTAACTTGTTCTTCCTCACTTTCAAATTTCAATAAGTGTTCTCCACCACATGTGATAAAATGTCCCTTCATAATTATTACATTTCCAACATAAACTAAGTACCTTTGTACATTCTAGACAAATTCTCTGGAGACATATACCAATGATACATCATCTTATAAAAGTTCTCCTTAAGATTAGAACTTAAGGTAAATTTCAAACCCTTTGTCCACATATATTTCCATTGTTCAATATGAATGTCAGGCCCAAAGCTTTTTGCAATTGTACCATACATTCTTCAACTTGAGGCAGGGGATGAACTTTTGTGAGTCACTGCTCACTTCTTCACAAAAGCTCATACCCTGCCACAAATTTTGTTAGTCTTTAAAGTTGCTACTGGACTCTTGCTCTTTTCTACTGCTACAGATAGCACGGCTACTCATCTTGATCTATTCTTTAACTTGTTCTTCCTCACTTTCAAATTTCAATAAGTGTTCATAAATTTTAGCAATAACATGGTCATCTTTTGTAAACAATTCTATTTCAAATCCAGACTTTGATTGCTCAAAATCATGATAGCTTTTATCAGCTTTGGACCTTTCCAACATTTGTAAATAGGTACGCCAGTGGCAAGTGTGGCCTTCAATTATTAAGTCTTCTCTAAATTAAATTTCAAACCCTTTGTCCACATATATTTCCATTGTTCAATATGAATGTCAGGCCCAAAGCTTTTTGCAATTGTACCATACATTCTTCAACTTGAGGCAGGGGATGAACTTTTTTGAGTCACTGCTCACTTCTTCACAAAAGCTCATACCCTGCCACAAATTTTGTTAGTCTTTAAAGTTGCTACTGGACTCTTGCTCTTTTCTACTGCTACAGATAACACGGCTACTCATCTTGATCTATTCTTTAACTTGTTCTTCCTCACTTTCAAATTTCAATAAGTGTTCATAAATTTTAGCAATAACATGGTCATCTTTTGTAAACAATTCTATTTCAAATCCAGACTTTGATTGCTCAAAATCATGATAGCTTTTATCAGCTTTGGACCTGTCCAAGATTTGTAAATAGGTACACCAGTGGCAAGTGTGGCCTTCAATTATTCACCTTGTTGCAGTTCTAACACATCATGATATGTTAACCATTTATGTGAACCCATCATTTCTTTTCTAAAATGTACTTCTTGTGGTGATAACCACAAAGGTATTTTCATGCAGAACCTAGGTTTAAACTTACTCCATACTTTCAAAATGGCACGTCTAATGTAATGATTATTGAATTCTGCATTAGCTTTAGCTTTGTTGTACATCAGATATCTGTGCCATCCAAATCTCAGATCATGTCCTTCTACCTCTAATAATCTTTTGTTCTTTAACAAAATCAAATCTTTCATCCATACCAAGCTGGAGGCAGCAAAATACAATGTCAAATCCAGCAAACCCAAACCACTTCTTTCTTTTGCATCTTATACCATATAGCTGACATGTGGGTTTTTTCCCTTGCAATACAAATCTAGATATTTCTTTCTGCCATTGTTTAAACGGTACATCTGTTGTCATAGTGGGAATTGTCTGGAACAAGAATAACAATCTAGGTAAAACATTCATCCAGGCCTGAAGCCAGGATTTTATAATCCAGGGGGCCTTTAAATAAGTCAGGGGGCTCTGACGTCACAAAATAAAATACAATAAAAATTTTAAAAACTCACTTTTCCAGCATTCGCACTATGCCTGCCTACATGGGGAAGAAAGCCATGCTTGGGGAAGATGAGGCAGTGGGGAGTCCTCTGGGCAGCTCAAAGAGTTGGTAGTCCTCCAGGTGGCCCAGAGAGCCAGGGGAGGCTGAGGGCTAGATGGAAGTTGGGGGGGCCTTGGCAGGAAGTCAGGGAGCCAGGTCCCAAAATGCCCCACTGTAGCTACAGGTCTGCATTCATCTTAATCTCAGATATTCTACCCAAAAGTGACTTGCACATTACCCCATCTCAACAAATCATTTTAGCTGCAAAAAACTATTTAAAAAACTCACTTTTGCAGCGCTTGCAGTCTGCTTGCCTATGCGGGGAAGCAAGCTGCATTTGGGGAAGGGGTGGTGGTGGGGAGTCCTCCAGGTGGCCCAGAGAGTTGGGGGACCTGGGGGCTGCACAGAAGTCGGGGGGCCTTGGCAGGAAGTCAGGGAGCCAGGTCCCAAAATGCCCCACTGTAGCTACAGGTCTGCATTCATCTTAATCTCAGATATTCTACCCAAAAGTGACTTGCACATTACCCCATCTCAACAAATCAATTTAAATTTCATTCCAGATTTTGACATAATTATTTTTAAATAACATACAATTCATATTTGTCAAGATAATACCCAAATATTTAACCTTTTTTCTATTTTAAAACCAGTTCTATTTATCAATTTTGTTTGGTCTTGTATTTTCATATTTTTGTTATCATCTTGGTCTTCTGTTTATTAACCGTAAAGCTCACAACTTCTCCAAATTCTTTCAATTTAGTCATTAAGGTTTCAATTCCCTTAAAAGATTTTCTAAGACCGAAATCAAGTCATCAGCAAAGTGAACTATTTTAGAGGAGGAATAACAACAAGCCAGTGAGGTGGATTAGGCTGAGAGTGTGTGTCCTGACCAAGTTCACCCAGCACATCTCCTTTGTAGGGAGTTGTAGTTATTTCTCTGGGGAAGGCAAATGAAGCAACTTATATACAAAAGCTCATAATGCCCAGCCAATTCATGTTTCCCCCTGGGTCCTAGGCTCAGAACACTGAGTTTGCAGCTTACAGATACACACCTGAACAGCATATTCAAGATTGCTACAGCACAGACATTTTGACACAATTTCAGAGCAAGAGGTGTCAGTTATCAGACACTGTTAAATAGACAAAATATTGCAAGAGTGCTAGTGTTTTAAGCAGGTTTTATTTAAAGTTTAAAAAATCTTCAATTGTGTTTGTCTGTGTCCTTTATAAAGTTTATATCTCTAATACCTGGCATTACATTTTATGACACACATGGCCCCACCCAGCAAGGTCTCATTTATGTCAGATCCGTCCCTCATTACAAATGAGTTCGACACCCCTGGCCTACACGGTTCCAAACATGCTGCTGCCCCTATAAAGTCTAGAACAGGGGTGTCAGGCATATGGCCCATGCAGGGCTCCCATCCAGCCCATGAACAACTGGCTCTCTGCTGATTCCTGTTCCTGCTTCCTTCATTGCAGCTACTTTTGCCCATTCTCGCCTATTTTCTGCTTTGCAGAGGAGAGAAAGAAAGTCAAACCTCTCTTCTGTCGACTGGATATTGGGAGATTCTCAGAGGCTGCAATAAGCAAATGGGTAACAAGCATTTTTCCTTCATGTGGGCAAAGACCACGTCATTTCTGGACCTTTTCTTATTGACAGAAACATTGAGGTGCCTGGACTGACTCCCCACACATACACCATGTCACCTTTCCTCTTTTACACAATGAACTTAAGTTCAGATATTCTCTTCAAAAAAATAGCTTATGGGAAAATGTTGCTCTTTCTGAATGTTTTATATTTCACAGTTGTATGGATACATATTTATAATGACTTAGAGATATGCTTAATGATACATTTTTAAAAACTAGTTGCAAAAGTCATTCCCTTTGAATATTGGTTCTAAGTCAATTGCAGCTTCCCACAGAAAAGCAACAACAAAAAAATCAACCTGAACATAGCTAACCAAAATCATTGCATATTAAAGATGTATTATTTGTCTTATAACCCTTTTTGCTTTATTTACTAACCTCAGGGTCAGTTGTTCCAGGGCTAATTTCTCCCAAAGATCTGCATCTATTTTTATTTTCCCACAGCAATTACCTCAGAAGAAAGGGATCACCTTCCACCATCTCATCATCAAAAAAGAAGAAAGGCATATACAAGCGCATTCTACTACGGAGATGTGGTAGAGAAAAGTACCATCAAGGTGCAGCCAACTGACAGTGATCCCACAGAGTTTGCAAGGCAAGAGACAGAGGTGGCTTGCCATTGCCTGCTTCTGTGTAACCTTGGCCCTCCTAGATGGTCTTCCACCCAAGTACTAACCAGGACCAACCCTCTGTTTAGCTTCCAAGATCAGACTAGCCTAAGCCATCCAAGGTCAGGGCATGAAGGACCTAGAGCAAGGGTGTCAAACATATGGCCCATGGGTCCCTGCACGGCCTGAATCCAGTCCGAGAGCAACTGCCTGTGTGCTGCTTCCTGCTCCCTGTTCTTTACATTGCAGCTCTTTCTGGTCAGTCTCTCCTAGTTCCTGCTTCAGAGGAGAGAAAGAAAGCCTTCCTTCGATTGGCTGAGGGCCCCCCCCCCTCCTCTGGGGAGGGAAGGGGAGGAAAAGAGCCGGGGGCAATGGTGTCTAGTGGGACTTTTGAGAAGACCAGCAACATTTTATTCCAGGTATAAGCACACTTTTTCTTCAGAGGGAGGGAGAAAGCCAGAGGGAGCACACCAGAAAAAGAAAGAGAGTCCTGTGTTTAAGACCAAGAAACGTTTTATTCCAGGTACAAGGGGGAAGAGTCTTGTGTTTAAGACCAAACATTTCAGAAGGCCAGCAACATTTTATTCCAGGTATAAGCACACTTTTTCTTCAGAGGGAGGGAGAAAGCCAGAGGGAGCACACCAGAAAAAGAAAGAGAGTCCTGTGTTTAAGACCAAGAAACGTTTTATTCCAGGTACAAGGGGGAAGAGTCTTGTGTTTAAGACCAAACATTTCTACAGGTATCTATGAGAATTAAGCAGTATTTAACTTTGGCCCAATGGTGTGGCCTGAATAACTTTGGCTTAAAGTTTTAAGAAATCAGCTACACACAGGAACAAAAATATGAAAGCAAAGTGATACATAGAGGTAAGGAATAGAAGAGAAGAAGAGAAGAGATTGGATTTATACCCCGCCCTTCACTACTCAAAGGAGTCTCAGAGCAGCTTGCAATCTTCTTTCCTTTCCCCTCTCCACAATGGACATCCTGTGAGGTAGGTGGGGCTGAGAGAGCTCTGACAGAAACTGCTCTTTTTCAAGGACAGCTGTTATCAGAACTATGGCTTGCCCAAGGTCATCCAGCAGGTGCAAGTGGAGGAGTGGGGAATCAAACCCGGTTCTCCCAGATTAGAGTCCGCGCACTTAACCACTACACCAAACTACACCAAGATGTAGCCTGTATATGTGGCCCTCTAAGGCTTTACCTCTGGAAATCACCTTTTCCTCTGTATTACGGGCAAGCTGCATAGAATGGTGTACATGTAATGGTAGCCCTACATCTCTTTCACTGTTATAAAGTGCCTTCCCTTCCCAAAGTAACTTTTGGAAGGGAGATCAGGTTACTGGTCTGTCATTGCACACTTCTACAGTGTTAAGTTTAGCCGTTCAGTTTAGTACCAGTTTTTACTCATTGTTCAGTCTGGGAAGGGTGGTGGTGGAAGGTCCTTCTTGGGCAAGTGTTTGTGGGAACTTTGAGGAAGGTAAAATAATTTCCAGTCCATAAAAATTTACAAGAAACTTGGGGAATATCTCTGGGTCAAGAGGACATACAGAAGGAAATTCAGAAGGGTGCAAGCCTTTGCAGAGTTCTTACGGTCTAAGCAAATTGACAGTTTCAACTCTGCACAGGATTGCACTGTAAGATACACTCCATGTCCTCTCTATTGTTTACCTCATTCTCAATAAGTCCCCTTGATCATATTAAGGATTTCACTATGCAGTTGAACATATGCATCCAAACCACAGATGAATGACTCATGATCCCATTCAGGAATAAACTTGTGGTATGTGAGGTTTGTGATTTGAGGGAGTAAGAGGGCAATATCCTCAGGGTCAGCAAGTCCATCATTTCCAACAGTCCAAACGGCAGTTGATACATTAATATTCATTACATTGTATTCAGGAGGGTTGACAGCAGAGGGTTTGCACAGGATTGCATTGTAAGATACACTCCATGTCCTCTCTATTGTTTACCTCATTCTCAATAAGACCCCTTGATCATATTAAGGATTTCACGATGCAGTTGAACATAAGCATCCAAACCATAGATGAATGACTCATGATCCCATTCAGGAATAAACTTGTGGTATGTGAGGTTTGTGATTTGAGGGAGTAAGAGGGCAATATCCTCAGGGTCAGCAAGTCCATCATTTCCAACAGTCCAAACGGCAGTTGATACATTAATATTCATTACATTGTATTCAGGAGGGTTGACAGCAGAGGGTTTTGACTTTGCACAGGATTGCATTGTAAGATACACTCCATGTCCTCTCTATTGTTTACCTCATTCTCAATAAGACCCCTTGATCATATTAAGGATTTCACGATGCAGTTGAACATAAGCATCCAAACCATAGATGAATGACTCATGATCCCATTCAGGAATAAACTTGTGGTATGTGAGGTTTGTGATTTGAGGGAGTAAGAGGGCAATATCCTCAGGGTCAGCAAGTCCATCATTTCCAACATTCCAAACTGCCGTTGATACATTCATATTCGTTACATTGTATTCAGGAGGGTGTGTCTTTTCAAAAAAGTAAAAGGAAAAAAAATCAAGGAAACAAATAAGACTAGAAAAGATGTTACTTGTAACCATTTTAAAAAGCATGTTATAATATAGGCTTGCAGCAAATACCTTAAAATGAAAATCAGACATGTTATGGGGTTGCCAGCTCTGGGTTCGGAAATTCCTGGAGATTTGGTGAAGCCCAGGGAGGGTAAAGTTTGGGGAGGGACCTCAGCAGGTTATAAAGCCACAGAGTCAACCCTCCAAAGCAGCCACTTTTCTCCAAAGGAACTGATCTCTTTAGTCTGGAAATCACTTGTAGTTCTGGGAGATCTCCAGGCCCCAACTGGAGAGCTACAACTAAAAATCCCCCCACTTCTAGCTGCTTTATGCTTTGTCTCTGAAAAAAGAGGGAGACAGAAGAGCAATGCCTCACAGATCTCAAGGGACGGGCTCAGCCATTTAGATATCCTGGCTCCATGATGTTCATTGCTTTACAGCTGGTAATAATGACTTGGGCACAGAAGCAAATAGGCAGCCAGTGAAGTTATTCTAACATTGACCAGCTGTGCCTACCTTGAATGTCACAGCCACACTGTGCATCCCCTGAAGCTTCCAAACCAACTTCCAAGGCAGCCCCATGTAAAACATGATCAGTGCATGAATAACAGGAGCCAAATCCTGCCTTGCTTGTGAAAATTGCTACATAGATCTGTGCCTCCACCTGCAGATCCGCAACTAATAGCACTGCCAACCTGCTTATTCTGAGGAAGTGTGAACTCCATCTAGCTAGGTCAGGCTGGCACCTTAATCTTGGATTATATACATTATTAGCCAACAACACCTTCATCTTATCTGGACCCTGGTTCCATTTATAGCCATATGGGGATGCTGCCATTCTTTTATGCCTACAATGGCTATATATTTTCTGCCTATCACACAGCTGTTGAAAGCCCAAGAACCTAAGGTGGTGCAAGAGATATTCAAAGAACATAGAAAAAAAGTCGTAGATGCATACTGAGTGAGATGACAAATGAGGGTCTAAAGAGCATTGGGGAAACTTCCATCAATGTAACTCAACATTAAAGATTACGATGCTGAGATAAGTTCTGAACCATTTGAAATTATGGCTGAGAACTTATGACAGACAAGCAAATTTAGATAAGAATCTTGACTTTTTCAATATATAGCCAGATTCCCAATAAAATTTCACCTAACATGACACATAAAGCATATTTGAGGATTTGTCCTGAAGAAAAACTTCTGAAGAATTTTAAGGGATACCAGCATAGTTTGGGTTAGAACTCAGCTGACTTCTAAATTTAGATTTTTGTATCAAAATCTGCATATTTAGTAGACTCGACATAGTTCTCCACCATTTTAAAATAAATTTAATTATTTTGAACTTCCTGCACAGTTTCCAGTGTTGAGGCTCTGGACAAAGAAGTACAGCTTTTCAAGGTCGCTGTTTAAAGAAGTGATGGATAT
Source organism: Gekko japonicus (assembly GCF_001447785.1). Taxonomy (NCBI): domain Eukaryota; kingdom Metazoa; phylum Chordata; class Lepidosauria; order Squamata; family Gekkonidae; genus Gekko; species Gekko japonicus. The sequence continues at coordinate 631,659 of NW_015172034.1, read as the reverse complement.
ATATCCAAATTTACACAGATCATTTAATCTCAGATCTGTTTTTTTATATATTAACATTCTCAGGCGGTTCCAAAAGCTTAGTGGATCTCACCTGGAGCAAAATTTAAGTGAAATCTGGGTATTTCTCCTGAGATACAGCACCTGAAGAATTTAGAAGGAAGCAAAAACAGCCATTCTAAAACTAGCTAGATGAGTTAATGGGTTTGTGATCTGGGCATATGTAGCACATGGTGAAAACTGGGAAGACTGGAAAATTTAGTTTCAATCCCTTGAAAGATATCAAAGGGGGAAAAAAAGCCCTAGGGCAGGGGTGTCAAACATGTGGCCCGGGGGCCAGATCAGGCCCCTGGAGGGCTTCTATCAGGCCTGCAGTGGAACTGGCTGTCTTCTGCTTCTTCTTCCAGTTCTGCTGCTGCTGCGTCATCGTAGGTTTGCAGCTTACAGGTACACACCTGAACAGCATGCTCAGGATTGCAACAGCACAGACATTTTGATGCAGTAATTCAGAGCAAGAAGTGTCAGTTATCAGACACTGTTATACAAACAAAATATTGCAAGAGTGCTAATGTTTTAAGCATGTTTTTATTTTAAGTTAAAAAAACCCTTTGTGTCCTTTATAAAGTTTATATTTCCACTACCTGGCATTACATTTTATGACACACATGGCCCGGCCCAACAAGGTCTCTTTTTATGTCAGATCCAGCCCTCATAACAAATGAGTTCGACACCCCTGCCTTAGGGTATATGAAAAACTGACATACTTATTACACCCAGATTCTCACACCACAGACCCTGCCCAAATTGGTAACCTGAGCACCTACTATTTGTTGGGAACTCCATTTTATGGAACTCCCAGCTTCACATCTGGTTCAGCCTCACTACTGGAAAAACAAAAACTATACAAGCCCTTCCCCCAAATGTTTAGGACTGCTTTATATGTGCCAAAATTAATGGGTACACCACACTTGTACACAGCAACTAAAGTGCAAGGTACATATTATAAACATGGAACATGTGATCAGCTTTTAGTCATTGTGGCATGTACACACAATTTGTAGACAGTTTTTAAAAGGCATTCTATCTCTTTCAAGATGTAAACCTGTGGGATACCTGCTAAATACATATCCAGACACAGACAAATAAGGGAACGAGTAAAGCAATGCAAAACCAAAAGAGATGTCCCTCCTCCCAAAAAATAAACTGAGTACTAAAGATCACAATGAATTCACTAATCTAAGTCATAAACAAAAAGTATGTTGAATACAATGATATGGACCAACCTAGGACATAATGGGTTGATCCGATATGAAGTTTTTCCTTGTGCTAAAGCCTCTTGCACAAGCAGAAAAAACAAGTCCCTAACTTACTAGGAGCCCCCCTTTGTGCCCTGTGGGGTGGGCGGCCTGCCAGGCCAAATGCTACCTCCTTTGGTGCAGCAGCATTTCCCGGGGTCCTGTGTGGCTTGGCTTGTGCATGCCCCCTATGGCTCTCCTCCCCATTCCAGCCAATCAGGTTGCTGGCTGGGTTTGCCCTGGGGGTGGGGCTAAACAGGCAGATCTGAGGTGTTCAGTTTTCAGTCTGGTCCACCTGCTGGGATTAAATTCAGCCCTCCCCGGTGCTTGGGCCACATATGTTCCCAGGCAGCTTGTGCTAAAGCTGTTGCACAAGCAGAAATGCAAGAGGGGAAAGACTGCAGCTACCACATGCACTAAAGTCAAACTTACTGGTTGCATTTCCACTTGCACAACATCATACCACCAAACCTAGGTTTTTAGGAAATGAACTCAGCAGCTTCTTCATTCTCAAATTAGTTAACACATTGTTATGCCACCTGTCATGCAACTGGCTACCCAAAGTACAACAGAGGTGAGGAAATAGATTGCTGCCCATCTTAAGGCCACTACACAAAGCCCTGGAGTTTCTCTGCTCATGAACGGCTCTTCATAGAACTCTACTGTACACTGGGCCAGTGTAGTGTATCAAGTCCTGACAAGTCCAGACCAATGTTCCCGTCTGCGTACTTTTCAGCCAGGATAAGGAATATAGGTCGGGGGTATTGCATGACAGTCCCCTAAACGTGTTCAAAGTGGAAATGGCTGAAGGCTGACTTTGTGGGTCAGTGGGAGGCCCTCGGAGCACTGGATTCAAAGCCCAACTCAGTCCTGAGGCCCACTGCACAGCCTTGGGCAAATAATTCTCTTTCATGCCATAACTACCTCACAGAGTGGTTGTGAGGATAAAATGGAGAAGGGCAGAGCTATATCCTGAGCTGTGTGAAGGGTGGGTGGAATAATGGGATGGCCCTATTTTTGCTAGTCTGTCCAGAAAACTAAGAAACTGTTGAAGTAGCTTCAAACACTACCATAACTTTTGCTGTTTCATAAGAAAGACGCCACTATGCTGTTTTTAGGAAAACCCAAAAAACACACACCCCTCAAATATTTTACCTTTTCATAACGTTCCAAGTTTTTCAATGTTCCATAATCATAAGCTTGGAGTTTGCCACTCTTCATCACCTAGAAAGAATCAAGATTTTCAGCAGTGATGTTTCCATATACATTCTGAAGAGATTCATACCAGCTGCTAGAAAATAAGTGGCTACAACTTTGGTAAGACCCTTAAGAATTCGCAACAAGCAGTTAATAAATATCCTGTTGTTTCATAATATCATCACAGCTGAATAACCTTAAGGGTAGCACACAGAAGCTGGGATTCCTCCACCATCTGCAATTCTCAGTTGGGATGACTTCACCCTGGGACCCACAGCATTTATATGTTCTACCCAGGCTCCTCCCAGCCAATTTTTTATGCCCAAGGGAAGATTGCCTGCATTGCCTTCCCTTAGATTTACGCTTACGGTCAGGAAGTCATGCCTGCTCTAAAGGGAATTCTGCTGAGCTAAAGCAGGTCCCTGAGCCGAGAGTATCCCAGGGCCATCGCACTGATGTCTCAGGATGCTCAAGAGTCTTCCCAATGTTACTTGAACTGCTCATGCCACAGAAGGGAACTAGTTTAGCTAAGGCTCCTCTTCCCCCACTTGCTCAGAATACTATTGGGTTAAATGCTAAAAAAATCATTTGACTTGGAAGCACAGAAGCTTTACACAGTATCTCCTGTCCTCCACGTTTCCCCATTAAGGGGAAAATGCTGTTCAAACAAATGACAAAGATGACCTGGCTCCAGCGGTAACAAGAGAAAGAAATTTTATTTATTTACAAAAATAGAAGCACATCTTACATGACATTTTCATCTAGGTACATTTAACTTATCGTGAACAGATTAACTTCAGAAAGGTTAACTTGCTACACCTCCAAGCCCATGTAAGACAGAGAAGAACAGAGGTCCTATATAAGATGAAAGTAGAAGGCAAGCAATGGCCAAAGACGCTTAAACGCCTAATCAATGAGAGGGTGGGGCCAACTGTCAAGTGTATCCAAGAAAAATAATTCTCTTAGCCCTTTCTCTCCCAGATCCTCTTACATGCAGAGTTACAGTTTCCAACAAATACCTCTGAACAGGGGCCGCTACACTTCCTCAAGGAAAATATCATACATCTCTTGGTGAAGTGTATGCCGTTATCACCATACACATGTGTCAGGAAATGCTTTGCCTCTAGATGACACAGGTGTAAGGAGATAGAGTCCATGGCCCCAAAATACCCCTCTCTTACCCACTTCCCACTGGCTTCTTGGCACAGCTGCCTGGGGCCATGGTTGTTTGAAGGCTCTATCAACAGGGCTGCCGAGAGCCGACACAGCCATAGACAAAGATTCCATCTGCCCCTCCCCATATGACCCTGATCCAAACCAAATATCATAAAAGAAATCACTTGGCTGGTGTTACCATGCATCTATAATAATAAAATGGATCCATAATAATAAAAACAAAATAATAAAATAATAATAATAATAAAAAAATAATAAAAAGGATCCCCACGTCCATTTGTCTGTCCATTTATGGCAGGCATAAATCAGAAAATAAAACTAGGGATCGCAAAACCGACCACCAGCTTCAGGATGATCATGTGAGTTTCGGGGCCAACAATGAAAATAATTGGTATATCCTGGCCCAGGTTATCTCCAGACTCCCGATGCTATTTGCAGTGGAAGCTGAGCTTGTGTGGTGGTTAAAGTGTCAGACAAGGATCTGGGAAAGCCAGGTTCAAATCCCCACGCTGCCATGGAAGCTTGTTGGGTGGCCTTGGGCCTGTCTCACACTCCGCCTAAGGTACTTCACGGGGTTCGTTGTTTTGAGGATAAAACAGAGGAGAGGAGAATAACAATGTAAGCTGGTTGGGTCTCCCTTGGGGAGAAAGGCGGGATATACATAAAGTAAATAAATAACTTCTGTTCCTCATTGGGCTCCCCCAGTCCCTCCCTGTCAGCGGTCCTATAAGAACCAGTGTTGCTGCTGCTAGGAATAAGTAACTATATGCTTTGTTTTAAAAACTGTTTTGCTTTGTTTTGTATTAGCTGCTGGGGAATGACTTGAACCAACCCAGCTTTAAGTTTTATTACGTTATTGTACCAAGGCGGGGTCAGCCTTTACAGATTCTTTGAACATCGGTGGGCCCAGGCCTCTCTTGGACTCTGCTGCAGGGTCGTCAGGTGCCCGTTGAGGCCAACAGAACTCCCATCCCCACTCTCCATTGCCTGCTGTTGTTCCAGTCAGCAGCAGGAGGAAAATGGAGGGGAAAGGGACCAACAATGTTGATGTTTTAACTCCATGCAATGCTCTATACCAGTTTGGTATAGTGGTTAAGTGTGCAGACTCTAATCTGGGAGAACCGGGTTTGATTCCCCACTCCTCCGCTTGCACCTGCTGGATGACCTTGGGTCAGTCACAAGCTCTGACACAGCTGTCCTTGAAAAAGAGCAGTTTGTGTCAGAGTTCTCTCAGCCCCACCCACCTCACAGGGTGGGGAGGGGAAGGAAAGGAGTTTGTAAGCTGCTCTGAGACTCCAAGTGAAGAGCAGGGTATAAATCCAATCTTCTTCTTCTTCTTCTTCTAGGAACCAACCCAGTAAATACCATAGAGTTTGGGGGATCCCTAGGGCATCATAGTGAGGAGTAACACTTTGTCTTTCCAGGTCCCATCCCCAAATAGCTCCTGGGGAATGTAAATGTGGGCCTGGCATCCCTATTTGCTGTCAGTCACCCAATGCAGGACAGATCCTCTACTTATTCACTTATTTATTAAATTCCTTCTTGGCTCAAGGTGGCTTACAGATAATAATCAAAACATTACTAGTTAAAACCAAGTAACATTTTAAAAAACAGATATCTTCCCTCCTACATACACCTACACAAAGATCCATCGCCTCTTCAAGGAGCCTGTTCCACAGAATGGAAGCTGTGATGGAAGTTTGGGCTGTGGTCAATGCCGGGCAGGCCACTCTAAGTTGTGGGACAGCCAGCAGATGGTAGCCTGTAGTTGGAACACAGGAATATATGGGAGAAGACGGTTCTTGATGTAGGCCATGAAGGGCCAGCACCTTGAACTGAACTTGGAAACAAACTGGCAGCCAGTGTGTTTTAAAATGGGGGAGATGTGTTCCCATAAATTACCCCTGACAATAATTGGGCTGCTGCATTACGGACCAGTTGCTGTTTCTGGGTTGTTTTCAAGCCCACCACAGTGCACATTACAGTAGTCCAACTGTGAGGTTACAAAAGCAGGAATCAGCATAGCCAGACCATCTGAGTCTAAGAAGGGTGAAGAAATGACAAACAAAATGCAACTGAATGAAGTCATTCTTCTTTGTCACTGTTGTAGTATGAATGGGGATATAAAGATTTTTATATATAAGTTTCTTCTTCTTGATTGTTCATATTTATATTTATCTGGTTTTTATAGATTTATTCTTTAAGTAATATTTTATTAGGATGTTAGAAAGGCCTGTTATATAGAAGGCTTTCCTCTTGTAGGTCTGATATTGTTAGCAGACAACATAATAGGTACAAAGTTCATGATTCTGTAGTTCTTAGGGCAAACCTTTCAATGTCTGGGTCAGATAGGATTTTAGTCCCATATCAGTAATGAATACTTTTGTTTAGGGAAGAACAAGCTTTAGCCGATATGCCTTAGGTCATGTCAAGTAAATATGTGACGCCATTGCATAGACACACCTTTCTTACATTTGACCAATAAGGAGATTTTCATGTAAATGTTGTTTAAGTTTTTGTAACCAATTATGCCTTTTGAATATTATTCCCATGATGATGGTATGATGATGTCATTTTAAGTATTTAACTTTATGTATTTCCTGAATATGTTCAGAATATGCTCAAAGAGAAGATGAAGAAGAAAAAGAAGAAAGTTGTCAATTTTTGGTTGACTATTTGGTCTAATTGTTTTCCTATTAAAAGAGGCATGTTTTCTAATTATGCTGAGAAGAAAGCAATCAGCTTTGATGGGTCCTTTGGCCTAATTGTTTTCCATATTTCATTACAATAAAATACAAGAACTTCCTCCTCATTTGACTTCATTTCTGACATGGAATCTAATATCTACAACACTGTGCCAACCTGCTTTTCAAACTGCAAAGCTGGTTCTAAGATCAACCCACTCTGCAAAAGGTAACTGCTCTCCATCTAAGGAAATATACAGATCATGGCTCAAGGTACCTTCCGCTACTGGAAGAGATCTGTTCTGCTGGACAAATGATGAAAGGTACAAATGGAGCCTCTAGATTCAATCTGATATCTTTGCTGTAATTACTGAAGTGGTGACATATGTATGCAAATTTGTCCACCTTCATGTAGGGCTGCCAAGTGGGGGCGGGGGGCGGATAAACCCCCGCTTTGGAAGCTTCTTTATGGGGTACCCATTTGGATCACTGCTTTTAACAAAATGGTAGAACAACTTCAATCCAATTTTGTGAGGAAAATACTAGGGTTACCTCTGTGTGTTCCCTATGCCGCCATTTGTTTGGAAGTTAATTTGATACGCTTGGAAACAAGGGCTTGGATAATTACTTTCAGATTTTGGTTACGTTTGCATTTTAGGAACTGTCCCAATAGCCTGATTACATATCTGTTGAAAGAGTCTCATTGTTCTGAATGGTTTGCTGCTATAGAAAGGAAAATTGTCTCAATAGGCTTATGCTTGAATGATATGATGTCCTTATCTGAAACACACATCTTTGCTCTGCTCAAACAGAGATTAATTGATATTGAAATGCAAGAACTTAGAGCCCTGGCTTCTGGTAGATGCTCCCCTTTAAGATGGGCTTGTTTTCCGATCAACACCCCTGCACAATACTTATCGGATATGACTTCCCCACAGCTGCGTAGAGCATTTATGCTGGCCCGCTTCAACGTGCTCCCCTCTGCGGTTTTAGCAGGAAGATTTAAGAAAATCCCCTACTCTGTTAGGTATTGTGATTGTGATTCAGAGGAGATTGAAACAATCAAACATGTATTCCTCTATTGTAGTTTGCATGATGACATTCGGGCACTTTATTTAGAAGCTATTCTTAAGAAGGATGTCATGCAATCTGATGACAGAATGTTGTACCGTTTACTGGCTTCACAAAATATAGAGGTTATTGAAGCGGTGGCTAAGTTCTGCAACTGCCTCATAATGAGGAAGCTGTGTGTTAAACCCATGAATTGAAGGGTGACTGTTTATGATTCTGATCGATGCCAATAAAGGTTTTGAATTGAATTGAATTGTTGAATTGAACCCCCGCTTTGGAAGCCTGATTTCCGCCACTGCGGAATCGGGCCCCAGGGGGAACTCCGCCCTCCAAAGCGCAGCGTGGCCCGCCACCTACCCCCGTGCATTGAGTTTCCCAGTTCTCAGAAGAGGTGGAGGAGGAAGGAACTGGGAACGGGCGCCTCAGCCTCCTTTTTCTGAGACGGCAGAACAGACCCCCGTCCCTCTGTGCGGAGTGACTCCAGAGGAGCCCCATTGAGCTGCATTATAGGGCCGGGCGGAAGTCCAGTCCCGCGGGGTCTTGACGGGAAAGGGCCGGAAGCTTTTTTTCATGGGGCTGCAGCAGAGAAAGGGTTAAAGCCGCCACTATTTGCTAGAGAGGCCGAGCAAGGGAGGGGAGAGTGGAGAGGGCAAGAGAGCCGGGAGGGCTTCAGACTTGCAAAAGCGGGAAAAGCCTTGCAGACGGAGCCTGGGCAGGCTTACTCTCAAGTAGTTCCATTCAGTCTCCGAAGACAGAAATTTGGCTCTGGCGTTTTTGGCGGAGGTGTGTGTTTAGATCCTTTCCCAACGGGGTTTCCTTCTGCGGGTGTTTCCCTTTGTCAGCCCCGGTCCTGGGGTGCCTGCCTGGCGGGTCGGCAGGGCTTGCAAGACGGCTCTTTTCTGGGCAGCCTCAGGGGATCCTGATCCGCCGGGCGGCTGGTAGGTGATGGTGGGGAGCAGAGCAGAGTCGCACCCGGCACCCCAGACACCCGGCTTTTCAAAACACCCCCCCCCGGTTTTGGGGAGCAAGACCGGCCGCCAGGCAGGCGTGCACACCCCTTTCCGCTCCCTCCCCCCACCAGCCCGATCCCCCGCCCTGGTCGACGTGGCCCGCCTCTCATCCCGTGAGAGCCTTCGCAGTTCATGCGCCGCCGCTTCCTGTGGCAGCTCCATCTATCTGGCTCCCCCCCTCTTCGCGCACATCTATTCCTCTCTCTCCCAGGTGCTAATCGCACAGCCACCACCACAGATTTTCCATTAAGGTCTCTGGTCCCAAATACACTGCTCTGCCACCCCCAGGGGCTGTCATTCCACTGAGGGGCCTGTCATTCCAGTCTCAGAACACTCCTTCTACCCTCAGGGGCAGTCATTCCACTTTGGGGCCTGTCATTCCAGTCCCAGAGCAGTGTATTTGGGACCAGAGACCTTCATGGAAAATCCATTCCAGATTTTCTTTGCAACTCTTCTTGAGCTGTAATGTATTTCAATGGAGCCTATGCAAGTCAATTGGCATTCTTGGCTCCCATTATTTCCAATGGGCCTTCAAGTCTCTCCCATTGTTTCCAATGGGCAATCTTGTCCTTCCTTTTAGTACATCCCGATGACAACGACAATGATAAAAAGTTGGCAAGCCCATGTGCACACTTTCCTAGGAATCACCACCACCTGGGGTATGGGCACATGGTTAATGTTTTGGGGGAATGGACTTAGGAAAGCGGACTGGCGGACTGGCAGTAGAACCTCTGTGAGTCTTCCCTTTGAGGTGCTCACTGGTTTTTTAGCCTCCGGCTCACACAGTTTTGTCTTAGCTCAGGAAGGATGGCTACAGAGCAAACTAACTGATGCAGTGGCCAAATCACTCGCTCACAACTTTAATGCCAGTAGCTCACCAAGTAGAATTTTTGCTCACAAGACTCCACAGTTTAGAGGGAGCACCTTCTTTGGGTGGTTTGGTGAGCAAAGTGTTGTAGTAACTGCATAATCCTGATCTTACTAATTGTCTAAAGTATGAATTTTTGAAACACCCACTCTCCCAGGATTCTGCAAATGATGCAAAACTGAATTATTGAAGAGGGATTTTCTACACAGGCAATAGGGTTCCCCTGTAGAAAATGGTTTACAGAGTTCTGTGGATAAATGAGTAGGGACTGTGGTCTATACTGCTAACAGGTGACCTGCATCCGACCGTCAGCTGCTCACTTTAAAGGGCAGGCAGGCAGCCATTTCAGGGCGTCCTTTCGCTCCCCCCCCCAAAAAAAAGCGAGAGGGGCTGCCTGTCTGTATTAGCCACAGTGCAGTGTACTGGAAGTGATATCATTGGAAGGGGAAGCGACATCACAGGAAGTGACATCACAAAAGTCTCCTGGCTCCACCCCCAAAGTCCTCAGATATTTCTGGAGTTGGACTTGGCAACCCTACCTTCATGTAAAGCAGATTCATGTTAACCCATATATATCTAGGGTGTGAAGGTTTTTTGTTTTTTTTTACAAATTCTATTATTCCAGATCAGTTGATTATTTCCCAAAGCACTTACCTGTGACCAATGTATCAGATTTTGTACAGATGTTCCAACTAAACGATTAACTTCATATCCATCTACTTGACTCTGAAAGGTACAAAGGATTCTTTTGAATAATTTCTGTTCCAAAAGCTACTGTTGGCTTCTTTACAAATAAATGTTTAGGAATTCTACATACCATATTTAGGGCCTTTTGCGCTGACCAAAATAAGTTGTATATGATATTAGAGCAAATATTTGAGTATTCAAAAAAACTACAAAATCCAGACTTGTCACGAGATACCGGTCTTCGCCAATTAAATTCTTTAGTGCCCAATATGATCTATAAGATTCAGAAAGACACATGCCATTATCACTGTACAACAACCCAGAAGTTATTATTCTATTTACCACCATTAATTATTTGCAAATATATTAATGTGTCTTTTGTCACCCTTTAGAAGAACATTATCATCAGCTGAAGAGGAGGAGAATTGGTTTCTATATCCCACCTCCTTATGGAGTCTCAAAGTGGCTTACAATCACCTTCTCTTCCTCTCTCCACAACAGGCATGTTTTAATTTTAAGCCTCCTAAATTATATTTCTTAGACAGAATAAAATGTTTAGTTTAGTAAATGTTAGATACGAGACTCGAGGAAGCAGGTGAACAGTGATAACAGCTTTATTGAAACGAAGTCAGAAGAACCAGAACGAGACAAACAGAGCAACAGGCTCCTTTTTAAACAGTCCGGGCTTGGCAAGCCACACCCACGTGTCAGATAACAACCAATCATATTTAGTACATAACGACCAATCAGTTTGCTTCCCTCCAGTACTTCCCTGGTTCTGATAGGTCGGTTTACAATACCTTGCAAGTTCAATACATACATACATTCATTCCATTCCATACATAACAGTAAATACTAGTTTCGATTATTACAATGTTTCAATGGTATCCATTTATTTATTATTTGATTTGCAGCCCAAGAAACAGTATTCCTCTTTCAGAGATTCAGCATAAAGGCTAGGTTCAAGTTTAGTAACACCCAAGACCAGCAAGATTTTCAAGGTATAAGTGTCTGAGAGTCAAATCTCCCTTTGTCAGCATAAGGATTTCACAATGCAATCCTAAGTAGTTATACCCTTCTAAAACCACTGAAATAAACAGGCTTAGGAGGGACTGCACTGCCATCTGTTTAGGACTGCTAAGTACCAGCAAGAAGGAATTACATAGTCCCTCAGATCACCTCTAGCATGTTGATATCACTTCAACACATGCATAATAGTGGTTGGAGGTATCTGGCGCTATAGAGCCGGAAGAAACCAGCACAAGTTTTGCAGACCCTAACTTCAAAGGGAGAGAGGAAATTCTGCAACTCAGTCAGATCACCCTTAATTCCCAGTCTAGGTATGTACTTCAGTTGGACTGGAACAAGTCACTAGCGTGGTTCCTAATGGTACCATGCACAACTAAAGTAATACCCTTAAGTTCCAGGACAAAGAAGTCACATTTCCTTCTATCACACAGTATTTCCATTCTATGAGCTTTCCACATTCTTTTGTATGTTCTAGCCCTGTACTGCTTCGGTTTATCCCATGATTTCTGCACACATTTTTATGCCTTTAGTTTTCGCTTCAGTTTTCCAGGTTGGTGTAGCAATTAAGTGCGTGGACTCTAATCTGAGAGAACCAGGTTTGATTCCCCACTCCTCCACTTGCACCTGGCTGGATGACCTTGGGCAAGCCATAGTTCTGATAACAGCTGTCCTTGAAAAAGAGCAGTTTCTGTCAGAGCTCTCTCAGCCCTACCTACCTCACAGGGTGTCTGTTGTGGTGAGGGGAAGGGAAAGGAATTTGTAAGCCACTCTGAGACTCTCCTGGGTAGCGAAGGGCGGGGTATAAAACCAAACTCTTCTTCTTTTATTTCTGGTTCTTTTAAGACTACTTTTGCTCCAATCTTTTTCTGGAAGCCAATTCTGAGTTACTTGAAGGGCGAGCCAGTTTGGTGTAGTGGTTAAGTGTGCGGACTCTAATCTGGGAGAACCGGGTTTGATTCCCCACTCCTCCACTTGCACCTGCTGATGTGACCTTGGGTCAGTCACAAGCTCTGGCACAGCTGTCCTTGAAAAAGAGCAGTTTGTGTCAGAGTTCTCTCAGCCCCACCCACCTCACAGGGTGTCTGCTGTGGGGAGGGGAAGGGAAAGGAGTTTGTGAGCCGCTCTGAGACTCCAAGTGAAGGGCAGGGTATAAATCCAATCTCTTCTTCTTCTTCTTCTTCTACTACTACTACTACTACTACTACTTTTTTCTCCGGGTATAATGTTTCTATCGGATTTCTGTGTCCTGCCCACCCACAGCCCACTTTCTGATGATTATAATAATCATAATAATAATATTTCCATTTATTAATCGCTCAATCCATGCAGAGCTGCCGGCTCTGAGTGATGTACAGTTACTCATGAATTTCAAATGGGACTAACAATGCTGGGGGTAAGGGAAGACAACATATATCAATTAAATCACACACATATTTTTGTAGTCAACGGAGATAGTCAGCAGCAAGGTCCAGGCGTGTTCCAGCAGCATTCCTTTCCTCGGCGACGCTTGATGTCGTCAGCGTTGTCTCAGTCGTAGCGCACCACTGCCACCGTCTGGCCGAGTGGCCTATTGCAGGCTTATTCTTGCTGCGTAGTTCTTTTTTTCGGCTTACAGAGCTTACGCACAGACCATCCGATTGGCTAACACAACCCCTCCCGAGGGGGGTGTTGTGTGCCCACTCTCTCTAAGGAATGGTACCCATTTTAAATACTCGCCAAAGCTTTCGAACCGCTGGGTGGGCGGCGAGCTGGGGACAAAGACTGGCAGCTCACACCAGTGCGGGGCTTGAACTGACAGCAGTCCTGTTCAGCTCAGCTGTTAACCAGAGGATACATCCCCTGTGCCACCGCTCTCCATTAGATGATTAGACTGTCATCATCATCAAACCACTCCCCCACACCGCCCTGAAGATGAGTGGTTTCATTTTTGCTTTTTTTAAGGCATTAAAATATTAATATATACGTATACCTTTGTAATGATAGGGTAAGCAGGTTCTTCTTTTTAATTCTCTAGTCTCTTCTCTTGAGGAGATATGCCTTTTTCTTTATATCTCCACAAGAGAAGAGGCTAGAGACTTACTTTTTGGGGGGGGGGGGATGAAAGCTGGGAATCCAGAGAGCCTGCTTAACCTATCATTACAACAGTATATCAATATAAAGATATTTTAGTACATTTTTTTAAAGTGCAGCTATGATATTGATATAAGCATGTGCAAAAAATTAAAAGGGGGGGTGCAGTGACACCACTGATGACGACGGCATCCTCCTTTGAAAATCCTGATTCTTTAAGGCACATGAAGAAGAAAATAAACTGGCTCCACAACTGTGAAAATGCAGAGGGAGGGCGGACATGAGGAAGAACTAAGCCTAAACCAATTCCAGTGCTTGTGGATTGACTGCCAAGAAAATTAGGAGCAAGTCGAACATGTGGAAAGGCTCTACAAATGGGAAACAGGTTTGCCAAAAATATAAATGAAGTTGCTTTCAACTCATTCAGACCACTGGTCTATCAAAGTTCTCTATCTATCTTATCTATATATCTTATCTATCTTATTTATCTAGTACTGCTCATATGGCTATCGCCTTAAACGATAGAACCAAAGAAAATATTTTAAAAGACCTTACTGTTGTATTTGATTATTGCGCCTATGAATTTTGCAACTGAGAGGGTGACACGATTGTTGGTACCCGAGAGTAGCCATGACACCTGGGCTCGCACATTTAGCAGTTCCATATCTTTAAGTAAAGGGGTGACTAAATTAGCCCTCAACTCATCAAACATAGGGCACTCCATAATCATATGTTCAATGGTTTCGATTGTATGATAATCTAATAGAACATGCACCTGCATGTTCTATTAGAGTATGATATTTTGTTATATCTGCCCTCCAAAACTGCCGAGGGAAGAACGTTCAGTCTTGCCAAAGTAAAAGCTCTTCTTAGTTTTGGGACTGTCAATTGATAAAAATATTTTGGCAGTTGCATCGTGAGGGCAATTCCCAAATAGAGTGTTGAACATACCCTGCATGCCCTAATAGACATACTTGAAACATCCAGTTTCCTTACAGATTTTTTAATTTGTCTTCTAATGTCTATCGAAGTTAGTATTGTTTGCTCTAACTAGCAACAGCTCAGCATGCCCCTACTACCTGAACGAGATGCTAAAACCTTGGGCCTTCTTCACACAAAACAGATGCACTAGCACTGAGCCCTGGCCTGGATGCCCAAAGCTACTTACTAAGCCAATTGTGGAAATACGGTAGGATTTGAACCCAAGCCAATAGTCCGTTCACTAAACCTTGGCCTCCTATCTGTTCCTCATTTATTTCAGATATACTCCTTAAAATCATTTGCCCCATAAAAGCAAAAAGCAAAAAGCAACACTAATTTAATACATTATCAGCATAGTAAATTCTAATAAGTACTGGTCATGTACTGACATATTTAGACACCAGCGCAATGACAGAATGCTTAGCTCATTCTCTAAGTGGTCCTTGGCTACTCCACAAACCATTAATGTTTTAAAAAATCCCTTTCAATATGGTGACTTAATATGGCACAAGTACTCATATTCCCCACACACGCACACCAGCAGGTATAAAAGCAGTCTGAAGATCACTAATTTTTTGCACTGCCAAATGGCATGGGGAAAGGGTTAAACGCCCCACCCACCTCCCAAATTTCCCCCTTGAAATTTCAGCTGCAGCAACGTCAATCTGTAAAAGAGAAAGGGCGGCTGGTTCAGTTCTAGAGCACCTGCTTTGCAATCACAGTATTCCAGGTTCAATCCCCGCTATCCCCAGCCAAAAAGACCTCAAGTAGCAGGTTTGGGAAAAGATCTGTAATGTATCCATCCCAGACCATGTGTGTGGCCATTTCACCCTGCGGTCATGCGAAGCAGCCGAGCTTTGCTCGCAGTAACAATGGGACAAGCAGATCCTAGCCGGCACCTATCGGCAGGCTAGGCTCCCGGACGAGAGCCTATGGAACTCTCAGCCACTGTAAATAGCCAATCACTTGTGTATGGGTGTGTTTTGGGTGCGGGGTTGTTACACATATAAACCAGCCTGAGAGCTGGTCAGTTTGTTTTATTCCGAACCTTTAATAAAGTCTTAGAGCTGAATCACTGCGTTAGTCTAAGGACTTTTCACTGGCGAAGAAGATGGGTTCTACCGCCCATGAACAATGACCCGGATGCGTATTCGAGCATCGCATCGAGCCCCGACACCGAGACCGCGCCGCTCCGTTCTCGAGCTTAGTCTCCGGTAGCCGGTCATCGCTCCGTACCTCGCTTGCTGACCCCGAGAGCAGCAGCACTTCTCGTTTCTCTCCAGCCGCCACAGCCTCCGTCCCGAGCTACCTACAACCAGGGAAAAAGCAATAGCAACCTCGCAGGAAAGCATCACCGCATTCGACATCTCCCGCCCCGCACAGTGGGAGACCTGGATCGAGATCCTTGAGAGCTACTTTGACTGCCATGACATCATGGACCCGGGTAAGAAGAAAGTCCATCTACTACAATCCTGTGGCATGGACCCTGTCTTGCTGCTCAAGGACTTAATTGCACCTAAGCAGACCAAGGACAAGTCCTATACCATGTTGGTCAAAGTCCTGACCGACCATCTTGCCCCAAAGCCAACGAAATTCGCCGAGCGCATGGTCTTCTTTGCGTGGGTCCAGGGGCTGGACGAGCCAGCTTACAAATTCTGGGCTGGTCTCCGGCGGGCGGCCACCAGGTGCTCGTTTCCCGACCTGGCGGACACCCTGCTAAACCAGTTCCTTTTGGGTCTCCGGGAACCCAAACTTCGGCGGAAACTGGTTAGCCAGGACGACCTGGACCTAGACAAGGTGCTCAGGGAGGCCACGGCCTACGAGAAGGTGCACCAAGACCGCCATGTGTGGGCGGTCCATCGCACTCAAGCAACGCTCGAGTCGGACGACTCCGAGAATGATGAAGTGCTCCAGGTCCGCTGCCGTACCTTCCAGCAGCATCGCCCTGGGGGAGCACCATTGGCAAAAGCCCCCTCTGCGTCGTCTCAATGCGCCAGCTGTGGGGAAGCACACGAATGCCACAGTTGCCAGTTCCAGGACGCCATCTGCCGCTCCTGCAACAAGCTGGGCTACATCTCCAGGGTCTGCCACTCCCGACGACCACCTCAGAAGACTTCAACCCACCAGACCTCGGATCTACACACAGACCTGCATACCCTCTCAGCCCACCACCAGGTAAGCAACTTGCCCCCCGATAGCCCCCATAAGGTACATGTTACGGTGTTGATAGAGGGGTCCCCCTGCAGTATGGAAGTCGATTCCGGCTCTTCCTAATCTATAATCTCAGAGGAAATGCTGCGCTTGCTCTGCCCATGGGGGGGATCTCCTCTGAAGAAGCCACAGGGGTTTAAGTTACAGGACTTTAGCGAGAATCCTGTGGCGGTGCGGGGCTGGGGCAAGTTTGCGGTGCAGTTTCAGGATTTCAATGGACAATTGGACTTGCTGGTGGTGGGTGGAAGACGCTCCAGTCTGTTGGGACTTTCATGGTTCGGGCCCCTGGGGTTACAGCTCACGGGGGTGAATCAGCTCCGGGCTGAGGATTTCGCTCCTGTGTGTAATGAGTTTCCCAGGGTTTTTTATGGCACTCTGGGCTGATACACTGGGACCCCCATCTCACTCGAAGTCAACCCGGCCATCCGCCCCCATTAGGATCAAGGCCAGGCATCCCCCCATAGCTACGAGGCCTAAAATCGAGGCTGAGCTAGATCGTTTGGTGACCCAGGGGGTGTTTGAACCTGTAACTTCTGCACGGTGGGAGACTCCGATAGTCACCCCAGTAAAGCCTAATGGTGACGTGCGAATCTGTGCCGATTACAAGTGCACCCTGAATAAAGCCCTCCAAGACCATGCGTATCCGGTACCGGTGGTCAGCCATGTGTTCGCTGCACTGGTGGGGGCGTGAATTTTTGGCAAGCTGGACTTGGCCCAGGCCTACCAGCAACTGCCGGTGGATACAGCCACGGCCGAGGCTCAGACAATAGCAACACACAAGGGAGCTTTTAAGGTCCACCGTCTGCAGTTTGGGGTTTCGATTGCGCCTGGCATTTTCCAGTCTTTCATGGACAATTTGTTAAAAGGTATTCCAGGAGTGCAGCCGTTTCTAGACGACATGCTCATTGTGGCACCGGATGCCTCGATCTTCGCCAACCGGCTCCAGACTGTGCTTCCGCGTTTCGACTCGGCTGGTCTAAAGGTCAAGCGGGAGAAATGCCTGCTTGGAGTTCCGACATGGTCGCCCAGGGAATCCACCCCACAGCTGAAAAAACCAAGGCCATCACGCAGGCCCCCCCGCCCACATCAAAGACGGAGCTGCAGGCTTTCCTGGGCCCACTTAATTTTTATCATTCCTTTCTCCCTGTGAAGGCGGCGGTGGCAGAACCTCTGCACCACCTGCTGGACAGAAATGCTCCATGGGTTTGGGGACCGGAGCACGCCGCCACTTTCCAGGCTGTTAAAGACCTTTTTGTCTCAAATTCGGTCCTTTCCCATTTCAACGAGGCGCTACCAGTGGTCCTCGCCTGCGACGCCTCTCCATACGGGGTCGGGGCGGTTCTGAGCCACCAGCTACCAGATGGCCGGGAGGTTCCGGTAGCTTACTATTCTCGTACCTTGTCGTCAGCAGAGCGCAACTATGCACAGATCGACAAGGAGGTGCTAGCGATTGTGGCTGGGGTGAAGAAATTTCACCATTACCTGTATGGCTGGCCTTTTATGAGCCTGACAGACCATAAACCGCTTCTCAGCCTCCTTGCCCCTGACCGCCAGACCCCCCCCAGATGACTTCGCCCCGGGTGCTCCGGTGGTCTGTTTTCTTGGCAGGCTACTCTTATGCGCTTCTTCAGCGGCCAGGGAAAGCACTGGGACACGCTGACACTTTGAGCCGCCTTCCGCTGCCATCCACGGATCCAGATCCGGCTCCAGCTCACCAGGTCGCCTTGCTGGAGGCTCTTCCTGATCAGCCAGTACACGTTCGTGAGGTGGCCCACCGCACAGCCTCCCGTACAGCTGTCATTTTCGTGTGCTCTCCCCCCCTTTTTGTTCCCAGGCTTGCAGCTCGCAGCTGGCAGTAATCATGCTTGGGAGAGACATGGGAGCTAGACGCCTTTATCAGTCTGGCCTTGCAAGGTGGGATGAGATTGCGGTTCACTTTTGGTGTGAAATATTCTGCTCTCAGGATGCCCTGCGTCTCTCCTACTCATTATGTAATCTCCCGCCGGAAGCAATCCCGCGCGCACGCGCTCGAAGTTCATTTGCTTAGCTAGTGGCCTTGCTCGACTATATCTATTGGATGTTCCCGCCTTTTAGTCATTCCTAACAATAATCCTGTGGACATGGTACCAGTCTTGTGCTTTAATAAACATAACGCTTCAGGAGAAACGTGTGTGAAGAGTTACTTGCTGTGGAACCTGACAGAAATTGTTAAAGTTCATCTCCCCCCGATGCCAAAGCCACCTCTGGAACCCCAAGTGGGGGGTGACGCCAGTCAGTGACCAGGCTTGGGCGTGCTTAGCTGCTGATGAACTGAAACAAATCCCCCGGGAGTATAGGGATTTGGCTCAAGTATTTGCCGAAGCCGAAGCGGATGAGCTGCCCCCCCCATCGCAATTCTGACTGTGCCATCAAGCTGCTGCTGGGGCACAAACTGCCAAAAGGGAAAATCTATGCCATGAGCCCAGAGGAGAAAGTGGAATTGCGCAAGTTTATTGACAAAAACCTTGCGCGCGGTTTCATCCGCCCCGCTTCCCCCCCGTTTGCAGCCCCTGTCCTCTTCTGGAAAAAGAAGGATGGGGGGTTGCGTCTCTGCACCGACTGAATGCGGTTTCCTCTACAAATGCGTACCCAATGCCACTGATCAAGGATCTCCTTACCGAAGTGGCTAAGGGAAAAATCTTTTCCAAGATGGACTTACGCGACACTTACTTCCGGGTACGCATAAGAGAGGGGGATGAATATAAGACTGCTTTCAATACCCCTCTTGGGCAGTTTGAATATTTAGTGATGCCCTTTGGCCTTCAGGGCGCTCCTGGGGTCTTCATGAATTTGATTAATGAAGTGTTGCATGAACACCTGTTCAAAGGGGTGCTGGTCTTTTTGGACGACATTCTAATTTACTCCCCCAACAAGACCTCCCATGTGCAGTTGGTGAGAGAGCTCCTCAGAAAGTTACACAAGCACAAACATTTCGCCAAACTGTCTAAGTGCGAGTTCCATACCCCGGAAATTGATTTCTTGGGCTACCACATCTCCCAGCGGGGCATAGAAATGGACAAGGGAAAGGTTAAAGACATTTTGGGATGGGAGGCCCCCAGAACTCGCCGGCAACTCCAAAGTTTCCTAGGGTTCACCAATTTCCATAGAAATTTTCTGCCTCACTTTGCCCAAGTAAGCCTACCCCTCACTGACTTGCTAAAAATGAAGGGGAAAGGTCCTGAAGCTACTAAGCCGGGTGCTAAGTTGCTGTAGACCCAGGGATGCCAGGGAGGCATTTGACAAACTGAAAACCCTGTTCACCACTGAACCCATCCTTGCACACCCGGACGAGACAAAAAAGTTTGTAGTGCAAACAGACGCCTCAGACGTTGCTATGGGGGGGATTTTGCAAGAAGGAGCAGATGGCAAACTCCATCCTTTAGCCTATGTGTCTCGTAAATTCACCGACACCGAGCACAATTGGTCTGTTTGGGACAGAGAAGCTGGGGCAATCCGGCTTGCTCTCTCGACATGGAGACATTGGCTGGAGGGGGCAAGGGTACCGTTTCAGGTATGGAGAGATCACAAGAACCTTGAAATGCTGCGCACCCCCCGTAACTTAAATGCCAAACAACTCCGATGGGCTGATTTTTTCTCTAAGTTTCGATTCACTCTCCACCATTTCCCAGGGAAAGCGAACTTGCTGGCAGATGCTTTGTCACGCCTCCCGCAGCACGAAAGCCGGCGTGAGGAGGTCCTAGAGTCTATGTTTACGCCTTTCCATCTGGAAGGGGCGGTGACAACAAGAAGGCAGGCTAAACTTGCATCCTCTCTGCCCCCCCTCCTGGGGGATGGGAGGCCAAATTCGCCGCCGCCTTTTCAGAGCTTGACAAGCGGGAAATAGACAGAGGGGGGGAGTTGACGCTGGAGCAGGATGGGTGCTGGTATAAAGGCACTAAACTGTTTGTTCCAAACCTATTGCGGGGAGAGATTATGGGGCTGGTGCACGGATCTAAGCCGGCTGGCCACACAGGTTTTGTAAAATCACTACATCTCTTACAACGTACCTTCTGGTGGCCTCACATGTGCAAGGATTTATCCCTATTTGTACACTCCTGTCAAACGTGCATTATGTGTAAACCCAGAAAGGGGAAGCCCCCAGGATTACTAAAACCTTTACCAACGCCAAATAGACCATGGGAGGTGATTTCCATGGATTTCATCACCGATTTGCCTCCCAGCAAGGCCATGACAGTAATTTGGGTGGTGGTAGATTTATTCTCCAAACAAGCTCATTTCATTCCTTTCCCCAGTGTACCAACGGCTCGGACTTTGGCAAAAGCTTTCCTCACCCATGTCATCAGACTTCACACACTACCGACCAAAATAATAACGGACAGAGGCCCCCAATTTGTTTCAAAGTTTTGGGGTGAGCTCATGGAACTTATGGGCATTGAACGGGGTTTAAGCAGTGCGTATCATCCAGAAACTGACGGCCAGTCCGAACGAGTTAATCAAACCCTTGAACAATATTTGAGATGTTTCACAAACTTTCAACAGGATGATTGGGCAGACCTATTGACTCTTGCTGAATTTTGTTATAACAATTCTTACCACGCTTCTACAGGAATGTCACCATTCAAAGTGGCTTTTGGTTATGACAGCCCCCCGATCCCCTTTCTGACTTCCACGCCGGGGAAAGGGGGGAGACTTCGGAGTGGAGCTCAGCTTTAAGAGAGGCGTGGCCCAAGATCTGCGAAGCTTTAGACATGGCTAAAGCCGCTTACAAACATCAGGCTGACAAGAAGAGGGTGGAGGGTTGGGTTTTGCAGCCTGGAGATTCTGTGTATTTGTTTACAAAAAACCTACGTCTGCCACAGTCGTGCCGGACGTTGGCGTGGAAATACATTGGGCCATTTAAAGTTGTAAGGCTAATTAATGAAGTGACAGTTGAATTGGACTTGCCTAAGAACTTACGGAACATTCATCCAAATTTCCATTTCAAGCCTTAAATACTGAAGTCCTGTCCACCGTCTAATCCCTGGTGCCCAAAACCGGCTCGCCCACCCCCAATTCTGGTGGAGGGGGAGGAACATTAGGAAATACCTGCAATTCTGGATTCTAAAATGAAACGTGGACAATTGTTCTACCTGGTGGAATGGATGCATTGGGGTCCTGAGCATCAGGAGTGGGTGGCGGGGAAAGACGTTCGGGCCCCCAAACTCTTGCGTAAATTTTATGCCCAATTCCCAGAGAAACCGGGCGGTCCCCTATCGGCGGTGGGAGAGGGATAATGTAGTTTGGAGGGAGCAGAATGTCAGCTAGCTGTCATTTCCGTGTGCTGTTATTTTCATGTGCTCCCCCCCCCCTTTTGTTCCCAGTCTTGCAGCTCACAGCTGGCAGTAATCATGCTTGGGAGAGACGTGGGAGCTAGACGCCTTTATAAGTCTGGCCTTGCAAGGTGGGATGAGCTTGCAGTTCACTTTTGGTGTGAAATATTCTGCTCTCAGGATGCCCTGCATCTCTCCTGCTCATTATGTAATCTCCCGCCGAGAGCAATCCTGCACGCGCTCGCTCGAAGTTCATTTGTTTAGCTAGTGGCCTTGCTCGACTATATCTATTGGATGTTCCCGCCTTTTAGTCATTCCTAACAATAATCCTGTGGACATGGTACCAGTCTTGTGCTTTAATAAACATAACGCTTCAGGAGAAACGTGTGTGAAGAGTTACTTGCTGTGGAACCTGACACCGGGACCCGATCCTTTGCTGCGTCTTGGACTGGGGGAGAAGGGGATGGCCTACAGCCTCGGTGGGGGCGGACTTCACAGCATTTGCCTCCTGCAAGGACGAGCTGTTGTCTCACAAAGGCTGTTTAATGTGGGGTGGCCAGGTGGTGATTCCGACTCTGTTAAGGGAACGAGTCCTCACAGCGCTACACGACACACATCCAAGGGTAGTCCGGATGAAAGCCCTGGCCAGAAGTTACGTCTGGTGGCCAGGGCTGGACCGGGACATTGAGGACCGGGTGAAGCGCTGTCAGCCCTGCCAAGTATCCTGAGCTGAGTTCCCCCGATCCCCCGCAAGGGCATGGGAGTCGTCACACAAGCCCTGGTCTCGACTCTACCTGGACTTTGCGGGGCCATTCCAGGGTCAACTCTTTTTTATACTCGTGGATGCATACAGCAAATGGCTCGAGGTCATCCCAGTGCTATCCACATCCTCACGAGCAGCCATCCGGGCCATGTGGCACATCTTCAGCGCCCAGGGGATTCCGGACACCCTGGTCACTGACAATGGTACAGCATTTACCTATAGCGAATGACAGGACTTTACTTGCTGTTATGGAATTCGCCATGTCAGGTCGGCCCCATTCCACCCTGAGACCAACGGCAAAGCCGAGCGCATGGTGTGCACGACTAAGGAGGTGCTCTGCCGCTTGGATAGTAAGGACTGGGACTACAAGCTGGCAGCTTTCCTCTTTGGCCAGAGAATGACGCTCCACACTGTGACGGGATGCAACCCAGCAGAGCTCCTTTTGGGACGGCGCCTGACGACCCGGCTAGATCGCCTTCATCCCGATCAAGCACTGGAAGAGGAACCGGCCACAGAGTCACCCGAGGCTGCCAGAGGGTTTCTTCCCGAGGATCCAGTCTACACTTGGAACTATGTGGAAGGCTCGCCATGGATTCCAGCCTGGGTGGTGAAAGTCCGGGGACCCTGGTTGTACGAGGTCTCCAGCGAGGACGGCCAGATACTACACCGCCACATCAATCAGTTGCGGCGGCGGGTACTGCCACATGACCCAGAGGACTTTGACGACCCAGACACCCTGGAAACTCCCACTCCACCTCAGATCCCGGACAACCTGGCCCAGCACAATGAGGTACCCTTCGACCCTCCAACAGACAGCACAGCCGGGCCCCGAGAAACAGCACTGCCAGCACCATAGCCACCAACACCGGCCACCTCTCAGCTGAATGTTACAGTGTCACCTTCCGCCCCGGTGCCCGCACCTCACTGCTCAACAGAACCCGTAAAGCACCCTCCTATCTGCAGGACTATGTGTGTGGGTGACTTTTGGACCAAGGGGGGAGGGGTGTAATGTATCCATCCCAGACCATGTGCATGGCCATTTCACCCCACGGTCATGCGAAGCAGCTGAGCTTCGCTCGCAGTAGCAATGGGACAAGCGGATCCTAGCCGGTGCCTATCAACAGGCTAGGCTCCCAACCAAGAGCCTATGGAACTCTCGGCCACTATAAATAGCCGATCACTTGTTTGTGGGTGTGTTTTGGGTGTGGGGTTGTTGCACATATAAACCAGCCTGCGAGCTGGTTAGTTTGTCTTGTTCCGAACCTTAAATAAAGTCTTAAAGCTGAATCACTGCGTTAGTCTAAGGACTTTTCAAGATCCCTCTCTGATAGAGATCCTAGAGAGTTGCTGCGAGTCAAAAGTAGTCAGTACCGAGCTAGACAGACCAATGGACTAATTTCATGTAAGACAGCTTTGGAAGGGCTGTAATTCAGGACTCATGATGCGCTTGACACATGTTCGGTCACAGGTGTGCAAACAGACTCTCAGTCAGATGTACATCAAGGGGACTCACTTCAAAAAGCACTCACTAACTAGGTGCTGCAAGGGAGCTCTGTGAGAGGGGAGTAGGAGCTTCAGGTTTCCCTCTCACACTGCTTTCCTGAGCAGACAGACTGCCAGGATCTTTTCTTTGGCTCCGTGTGTCAATTGTATTGTATTGTATTGTATTGAGGCCGAACGGACGAGGCGCGGAGGCAGAGCGACGCGGCAGGCCAGAGTCTGACTTGGACAGAGGCCGCTGCAGAGCATGCGCAGAAGCGTGAAGTGGTCCGGGCCTAAAGAGTTACGTCTGCTGGAAAGGACGGAAGTGCAAAAAAGACCAGCGCTGAAAGAAGGGCTGCCGCTGGGACTGTCCCCTCGCAAACAGAAAGATCTGCTACAGAAGAAAGGGTGCCTGGTAAGGCTTCTCACCTCCCTACTTACATGTGGCCCAAGATTAGGACTGTGTTAATTAATTAGAATTGTAAGCCGCTCAGAGCCCCTGGGGGGGGTGAGCGGGATAGGAAATAGAATGAAATAATAAATAAATAAATAAATATTTTGGCCCTACGTAATGACTGCATAAGAAGAAGAGATTGGATTTATACCCCGCCCTTCCTTT
The DNA here is from genome assembly GCF_001447785.1 of Gekko japonicus. Taxonomy (NCBI): domain Eukaryota; kingdom Metazoa; phylum Chordata; class Lepidosauria; order Squamata; family Gekkonidae; genus Gekko; species Gekko japonicus. The sequence continues at coordinate 607,210 of NW_015172034.1, read as the reverse complement.
TCTCCTATCTTGCTCAAACCTGCTTTGCTCTGAAGTTTTGTGAAATAGCACAGTAAAGCCTGGATGGATGCTGAGTGGGTGGGTAAATTCAGATTTTCCCACCACATGGCAGCCATTTTCCCTGTCCCCACAGCAACAACCCCTCCCCCCCAGCACTGGGAGCCTTTTTGTTTCTAAAAAAACTGGCACTAGAGTATCATTATATAGATACAAGGGGGGGACCCGCGATACTCCCAGGACAGGGGGAGCTCCACACGTATAAGGAAGAGGAGGAAGCAGCAGGAGGAGATAAGTTCCCCCCCCATCCCACCGGTT
>NW_015172034.1:545525-606518 GCF_001447785.1 Gekko japonicus | reverse complement strand
GCGTGGAGGGCGGCGGCGCGCCTGCCTGCCCCCCCCCCCCGCCGCCTGGAAAGCGAGGCCCGCACGGCTTGTAGCCGGTGGGCCTCGTCGCTTCCCCCCGGCCCCCGGCTTGAGAGCGAGGCCCGCGCGGCTTCTGGCCACCGGGCCTCAGCGCTTCCCCCCGGCCCCCGCACAGACGGGGCCACTTGGGTATTAGATATATAGATACTGTTGTAACTATAAGTGTCTCAAGTTCTGCAAATTCTCAGCTCTCTCCTTTTTTAAGTGTTGAGATATAAGGGGGATGGCATATCCTCGCAATGGAAAGGGGCTACAGACTTAGCTGAGAATTCACAAAACCTGATACACCTAGTGCTGTATCAGAGGAGGGGAGGCGGCTGCTAATGGAGGGTTGGGGCAGGGAAACTGCAGGGAAAGCTGCTACAGGGAAGCCCAGTTGCCACTGCACTTTATCAGCAGCTACACCAGCTCCAGGGAAGCCACACAAGCCTGTCGCCATGTGGAAACCGCCTCAGAGTAGACAGCATGGACCAGTGACCTGACTTGGCATTAAGTCAGCTTGATATAGTCCTAAGTCCATCACAGTGATCACAGAACTAACATGCAGTTCCATTTTTACACAACAGAACCAAGACAAGAGAGGTACATACCTTGTAAAGGAAATCAGGAAGCGTAAAAAGCTTTTTTAATGGAGATATGGCATGTTTTACTGAGACCACAGGAGCTAAGGCAAAGTTTATCTTGATTTTTCTAGCCAAATGAGGCATAGTGGAAAAAGCTATAAAACCTGAGGGGAGAAGCAAAGAGGCAGACAAATGTTTTTTCTCTCCAGGAATACAAGCAGATTATAGCTAAAAATAATTCTAAAATTTTGCAGGTAACTTCAGACAATTAATGTAATACAAAAACCAAGGTAGCGCTCAATGACTGAGACGTTTTCTGCACAAAAGGCTCTCCCCGCTCTTGAATCTCTATTCCTTCGCCTGTTCAGATGGTTTACACAATGGTATTTGCAGTCCGGGGTGCAAAAACGAGGTTTGCTCCTCCTTCTGGTACAGTAACAGAATTCCCAAAAACAGTGAAGTCTGATGCAAGGGAAGACAAACCTTGTTTTTGCATCTCGGACAACAAATACCATTGTGGAAACCAGCTGAACAGGCGAAGGAATAGAGATGCAAGAGTGGGGAGAGCCATTTGCGCGGAAAACATCTGAGTTTTAGAAGTGCTGCTGTCGGTATGATCCAGGTAACAATATTTAGGTCTGGTTGAATTCAATGGAAAAGTTAACATAATGATTACAATTTCTCCCACTGAAATGTATGTGATTAAAAAGTATCTCATTGTGTGCTCCAAGTCTTTTGTTACCAATATTCAGAACTTTTGCAAACCAGGTATACAGCATTAAGTTTACACAAACACTCTATACTCAAAGAGGCACTTTCTCATAGTATTGCCAACAACCTGGAGAGAAAAGATGCACTGTCCCTTTAACAGAGGTTTAAAGTATGGAAATGGGCAGTTGAAGCCTGTCTTGGAATGGAGGTAAGTAACATTAAGCATCCATTAAAAGACATTTATTTTTCTCCAGGCCACTGGCAACCCTAACTTTCTGTCTCATGGCACACCACCAGAATCTTTCCAAATGTGAACTGAAGAGAACTGTGCAAAGCTGTATTTTGTGCTTCCAACAAAAGAGTGTGTTTTTCCAGAAGCTGGTGCAACCCAAGCAGCAAAATGTGCCTAACAATGTATAGTTGTCTAATTTACAGTAAATACATAACATAGTTTAAAGTTAGCTTTGTGGATCCTGCCCCCTTCAGTGAGTTTGCATTTTCCTTACCCTGCTACAGAATTTTCAGCCAGGAACTGTATAAACGAGCCCAAAACTTTTAAATTCATACAGCAGACTGTAGATGGGAGAGAAGAACACTCTTCCCACAGAGGTTTTTTTTTAAATTTAACTTTCAACTTGCTACCCCGCTCGAACTCCCCCAGGGGGTCTCTGAGTGGCTACAGTTAACCATTATCCCTTACCTAGGGCCACATGTATGCTGGGGTGGGGACTGTCCTAACAGCACCCAGTGGAGGGACGTTCTGGATCGGATCAGCGGATCGGCGGCACAGCTTCTTCTGGCTTCTACCTCTTTCTGTCTGTGATCTTTTTCTGGTGGTGATACAGCGGGCCTCTCTGGTGCTCGGCGCGCTTCCGGTGTGGCTTCCGGCTCCGTCCATTGAGGCGCCGCCACGCCTGTGCCCTCCACGCTCCGGCGTCCTCCTGGCTCCGCCTTTTTCACCACCGTCCGGACCCTCTAAGATGTTGTCCTCCGTCGCCATTTCTCCGCCGCTCGCCGTCCGTCGTCTCGCCTCTCGCCACCACTCCACGAACCCCCCTCGATGGGGGGAGGGTGCCCCCTACCATCTAAGGTAGGTACCCATTGATCTACTCGCACATTTGGTGTTACATCGTGCTTTTGAACCGCTGGGTTGGCGGGAGCTGGGACTGGGGCCAGGTGCTCACTCTGGCCACGGTGGGAATCGAACAGCTGCCACAGCTGTTTGTAGATGTTATATGCAGGTGTTTTATCCGCCTGCGCCACCGCTCCGATGCAACACCAGTATCCTAACAAGAAGACTAACAAGGGAAGATTAGTCCAGTCCCCAAATGGATATAAATGCTCATTTCAGTCAACCTCTGTCAAGATGCTCTCCATCCTCTTTTGCTCTACCTCCCCTCCCTTGCACATCTTTTTTTGTTACTTCATAAGCCTGATGGCAGACATATCTCTTGATTGATGCGAATCATTTGGGGAGCCATGCGCCTAAAAATGACGTATAGGAAGTGCATTGGAAGTGGAAACCCTTGAAAGGAAACTTGATGCTACAAAACTAATGTCTTGTGCCTGACATAAAAAGATACCCATATCCATTAAGCATCTACTGGGACTCTACTCAAAAGTGAGTCTCAATTTTATTCAATGGGGCTCACTCTCGAGAAAGTGCCACAGTCCATGGTGTTAGTTCACCGAGCTGAGGATTTTAGCTCACTTAACACAGTGCTACGAAGTGGCATCAGAATGCTGAGTATGAAGATTCTCCATACAGTCATATACCTCACATCCTAGCACCATCATGTCATACATTTCCATACCCCTCCTTGATTTTATTATCTTCAACTGGTGGAGAAACACACAATATGATTTTATCAGGACACTAGCTAAGTGATCCTACACATTATAGGGCCAGTGAAGGGAACTCATATTGGGATAACACATTTGACAGCAGCCCCCAGTTGAGCATAAGATGCAGTCCACACTTCCATGTAATTCCCACTGAATAAAATATAATAATCAGACTTAACTTTCAAATCAGTTTTGTTTGGACACGGCAGCCGTGCCAGCTTACCTATAGTGCTTCCTTGTGAATGACCAACATAAAATAACTGCTGCTGTCCAGTTTTCTGCAGGATAAAATCTACAGTCGCTGGAAGATCATATTGAGCCATGTGATCAAAGCTGTGGATGGAAATGCCATTTGCTAAGGCAGGATATGTGCCAAATATATTTGAACACTGAAGTTTGTGACCTGATTTCATTAAATGAAAGACTGTAATTCAGTCACAAAAAGCTGCTGTCGGGAAGCCCGATATGGATGGGGTGGTGGGACTGGGAACAGTGGAGGTTGAGGCTTACACACACACACACACACACACACACACTCATTTGCTGTAACAGAAATGGCATTTAAATGGCAGTCCTGGGCTGCTTTATGCCTCAAAAGGAGGACAAAATCCTCCTGCTGATTAAAGATGCAGTGGTCGGCATTTCCAACTCTAGAAATGGCATGAGGAGGAAGAGTTAACCCCACATCCCCCCAGACTGCCACAGCTCCAGTCCATGTCAGTGCCCCCTGCAGCTGGGTTGCCTGGCAACCAGAGGGAGGGTTTTGGGGCAAGGACATCACCAATGTTACTACTTCACTTCCAAGCACAGCCATAGAGTTTCTGGCAATTCCTAGAGCTACCCAGTGTACCCGGAGGGGTGTGTGTGTCACGGACATAAGGATATTATTTCCATCAAAAATAGGAAGTTACCATGGGTAGCTCTAGGAATCACCAGACACTCAGTTCCTAAAGCTACTCTATATCACTTCTGGTAAAAAATGCAGCATGGCATACAATGCTACTGGGTATTTTTATTTTCTCCCGCTGCTACTTGCAGTGGCAGCAGTCAATGGGAGCTGGGGGCAGGGAATTCCTTGCCCCCACCAAGAACTTGGCTGCAAGGCAATATGTTTAAGCATTGCATTACAAAGCATTGTGTTAAATTCAGGTGGGTAGCCATATTGGTCTGAAGCAGCAGAACAAAGTTTGAGTCCAGTGGCACCTTTAAGACCAACAAAGTTTTATTCAAAGTGTAAGCTTTCATGTGCAAAGCACACTTCTTCAGACAAAAAAATCTCCTCAAGGGTTTGTAACTTTGTAACTATCTCCCTTATATGTAAAAGCCGAATGGTGGTGGCACTTCTCTAGAACATTCCACACGCTCTGGAATTGGTTGGCGCCCTGGTGTGTCACTCAGAATCTGTCCCTATCCACTGGCTGCATTGCTTGAGTCTCGCCTCCAACATTCTAAACAGTTTGCTGTTCCTCTCCCCCACATAACCAGGCAGAACACAGAGGTTGTTTGCATATGCAACTTGATTGGCTTTTGCCTCTAACATTCTAAACAGTTTGCTGTTCTGAGGTAAAATGTGTCCAATCTCCAAGTGAGGGCTGGAGATCACTCAGAATTACAACTGCTTTCCAGATGGCAGATATCAGTTCCCCTGGAGAAAATGGTGGGCTCTGTATCCTTATATGTGGCCAAGGTGGCCCCCGTATGACAGCCAATATGACGTAGCAGTCAGGGCTTCATAGTATAGAAGAGGCTGCAGGTGTGTGGGGGGTGGAAAGCTGAAGAATGAGGGGGAAATAAAGGTAGGTTGATGATTGGCTGGGAAGGAGATAGGGTTGCCAACTCCAGGTGGGAAATTCCTGGAGATGTGAGGGATGGTGGCTGGAGAGGGTGAGGTTTCAGGAGGCGTGGGACCTTGGACAGGTACAAAGCCATAGACTCCACCCTTCAAACCAACCATTCCCTTCTGGGCAACCATCGTTGCCAATCTCCAGGTGAGGGCTATTATCATTTGGCATCTGTAATCCAAGTGTTCTAATTCCTAATTAGGGTCTTTTTGAAAGAAAATAAAATCCAGATAGGAACAGAGAAATCCAATCTTTCTTTAAAAATAAAAAACTTTCCAGAATAAGCCAAAATAATTCCTCAATGTAAACTGTGCTTGTCAGAAGAATCCATCCATCCATCCACTCTCCCCTTCTCTGAAGAAATGTATTTGCACACAAGAACTTATACCTGGAATAAAACATTATTGGTCTTAAAGGTGCCATGGAACTCCAACTTTGTTCTCTCTCTCTCCCTCCTCCCTTCCTCCTCAAAAGAGGAGAAGCAGTCCCAAAGAAGGAAGCAGAAGGTGTGTGTATCTGTGTGCGTGTGAGAGAGAGTGTCTTGTCTTTGTATACCTCCCGCACAAAGCAGGAAGCAGCCACAGAGGGAGCCTGGGGGGGGGGAGGCAAGAGCCAGGAAGCAAGAGCCAGTGAGGGAGCTGGGGAAAAAGCAAGCTACTGTATGGCTGCAACAGCAGTCCTAGAAAAGGAAGCAGGAGAAGGAAGTTGCTTGTGGGCTGGATCTGAGCCGTGCAGGGGCCGAATCTGGCCTGCGGGCCATGCGTTTGAAACCCCTGACCTACCTGAATGCCCAGAAATTCTCATCTTCAGTTGAAAGAGACACATGTTTTTTAGACCACTGGCTCCCCCTGCTGCTTCCTAGCCAAACATCACAGCCATTATCTGCTAGGACAAAGCCTAGGCTATTACTAGAACCACTGGCGATCCAATTAGAAGCTTCTCCAAACATGCCATGTTGCAGGAGTACAGCAGGCTTCGAATCTGAAAGAAAAATCAAGAAATTAGGTTGTGCAACAGAAAAAGATTCTTCTCACCCAATCCAGGTTATCATAATCTATTGGGTATTTTGCCAAGAAATTCGGTGATAAGGTTAAAACCTTCCCATATATGGCACCATGCGTGGGGCACACAATCCCTTTCTCCCACTGCAGTACCTGCTTTGCCACTGCCAAGTTAACACACACACAATTACTTGTATTGGATATTAGGTTTGTGCTTAGGGTTGCCAACTGGTCTGGAGAAAAATGTGTCACCCCTTTAAAAGAGGCTGCATGTAAAAATAGACAGCTGAATCTTTTGATGGCACAGGGGTAAATAATATAACCCAATAGATAACACTGTATTAAGCATCTACTAAAAGCACAGGACAACTTTTTCCAGGCCAGTTGGCAACACTGTACAATGGACTCATACCCTCTTCTTCCTCCAAACTGGGCTTGCTTTGCCACAGTGCCTGACTTTCAGTTGAATTGTGCAGAGTCTGCAGAAGTGACTTAACAATAATGTGCTATATTTTCATGCCATAGTCAAGATTCATTTGTTGTGATCATCAAATGCACTTTCTGTGTCACTGAATGTCTGCAAGGATATCAGTGGAAAAGCAATACACATGCTGATAAGGTCAAGCAGTGCTGTTATGCTTACAGTGCATCAAAATACAGAGACTGAATTATTGTATAATACAAGGTCATACTTGTGCTTGCATTTTCTTCTCTCCCATATGGAATTCGGAAAATACTAAGGATATAGTCATCTTGTGTTACAACATCGTGCTCCTCACAGGGGTATCCATGATAGAGGATCAATTCTTTCTGCAGAGAAAAATATACTCTGAATGTAACTGGGAAAATATAGACAAACTCTTTGCCTTTATTCAACCCCAGCGCTTTCCCAAAATTCTTGGAACAGGCAAGGCAGTATCTACTATGCTTGAGACAGCAATGCTACTAAATCCTGCAGTTCAGCGTATGCCTCTCCAGAGCCATCATTGGAGCATTTTAATTGCTTATATCATGGGGACATTTCCTTCCTTCTGCCAGAAATCTGGGAGAGAGGCTCAGCACCCTGAGAATTTCATCCAGATGAAGAAAGGGGAATTGCACCCAGAAACATCAATCTACAATTAACTTTAATTCCAATATTAAAGAATTAAGAAAACTGAAAAACAACAAAATGACCCAAAGTTATCTCCACCTCTCTCTCTCTCTCTCTGACCCCCCTTACCTGACAAACAAAGTAATAGAATGCTGAATGGTGGTGAACACAAGTTTTCACAAAATTCCATTAGCAGACTTCAATTTTAAAGGCATTTTTATTCTTCCCTGTGTTACTTACAGTATTCATTAAAGTTCTTGGCTTATTTTTTCCATCTTGAGGAATTCCTTGAACATCCATAGTGGCATACAGGCAGCACATTGCAAACAAAATCAGCAACATCTTCAATCGACCTAGAAGAAAGTTATCATATAGTGTTACAACCCAAATCTGTGTTTAGGTGCTGCTTTTTTCACACACAGAGCAGCACACAGAAAAGAGGTCAATGTACAAAGGTACAAATCTAGCAACATACTTCCATATAAGATACCACCCAAAAGCTGTCCCATGGTATAATGTTTTCCTGTTCCAAGAAAAACACTCTGCATTTGAAGCAACACATGCCGGTAACGTGCCTTTTCATCATTAACCAAAAGAAGTAACAAGACAGAACAAAGATTCAAGGGATTAACTGGCAACAAGAAATTGTGTTCACGGTATCACCATTTACTTACTTCAAAGATTTATCTTTCATCATATAATTTCTCCTCTAGCAATTATACAGGTATAGGAAAGTTCTTTACAAATAATTTGTGTTTCACTTTCTTTTCAGGTGCAATCTCTTATTCAAAGAATACAGCAACAAACATGTGATGCAGCAACTGTCTGATTTTAATCAAAACCAGCTGCAATACTATTAGTTAATTACAAATCCCCCAGTAGCTATCTTCCCAGTTTATCAATAGGTAAGCAAGGTGTCCATGTAATTACCAAAACCAGGAGGTCCTGTCAGAATATGACCAAAATTCCACTCAGACTGCCCAGTACTGCAACAGATACTCAGGAAATGTTTACTCAGTTCAGCCTTGCGTCCAGTCTTTGAAATGAAGAGTTCAAGAGGCAAAGAGTTCAGAGCCCGCACCCCACTATCTGTTTGTGACTCTTCTTGTACAAATAAGCTGTCTGTGCTAACCAGGAAGCTCAGAAAACTGGAAGCAGCAGTTCTGTGATTTAGTTGCTGAGTGGGATACAGTGTATTTGCATATCCTGACCTGTAGGGACAGTTTTAATCTGTTTTGGGACATGGAGAAATTATTTCTCTTAATGCCTGTATCCTTTATTTCATGAAAGGTTGGTCTCTCCAAATAAAATGTACACATGCTTGCTTCTGAAATAATAGAAAAACACATCTGAATGTGACTACAAGAATAATCTCAAGCAGGTCTACTGAGAATCCTACTCAAGTCTATTCAATGAGGCTTACTTCCAGGAAACTGTTTTTAGGGATCAACTGAAGTCAATTTTATACTCAGAACAGGGTTGCCAGCTCCAGGCTGGGAAATACCTGGAGATTTTGAGGGGGGAGCATGAGGAGGGTGTGGTTTGAGGAGGGGAGGGACTTCAGTGGGGTATGATGCCATAGAGTCCACCTTCCAAAGCCACCATTTTCTCCAGGGGAACTTATCTCTGTTGCCTGGAGATCAGTTGTAACTCCAGCCACCCCCTGGAGACTGGCAAGCGTACTCATAAGTCTTAGTGAACAAGTATTCAGATCCCAAGAGTTTTCTCCCCTATTCTGATCAAGATGGGTAGCCGTGTTAGTCTGTTTCTACTCTTAGTGTATTAAAAACTATTAATAGAGGTAGTCTATTTCTACCTCTTATTCTGAGTGTATTAAAAACTAACAAGATGATTTCTGGACACCTTATGTTGTAAACGTTGTTAAATCTACATTCAGGAGATTCCTCAGTCTCCTCTAATGAACTGGTCATTCATCCAACAATATTTATATTAGCCCTCAGGGGGAAAAATCTTTGCACGGTACAAGTACACTGCCATTGTCTTGTAGTGAGGCAAGGTTACAACTACTTTAGGATAACCTGTGGTGAAACATGTGGAAGGAGTGGCAAAAGTTATTACAGGTAGTATCTACAATCTTTAAAAATAGTCTGGGTGGGGAAGAGATTGGCAGTTAAAATTAATTTTACCATTTTTTGGTAAACATATTTATGATGGTTTCTTATAACTTGCTTTACATGGGGCCGTCTCTGAAAACTGTCTGGAAGATTCAGTTCGTTCAAAACATTGTTGTTGGCAGCTGGATATACGGGCAGTATCACCCTGAAGGATCTATGCTTGCTTGCTACCCATTTGTTTGAAGCCACAATGCAAAATGCAGCTCTTTATACTTAAAGCCCTGAAGGACTTTGATATTTTTGGGAAGAGCCACCCTGAACTAATTGTTAATGGTGAAGTTACACTTCCCAGAGAGAATCTGTTTCCCTCCAATTATGCTGCGAACCAAAAGGGCTAAGCTAACACTGTATATTATAAAAGTACAAAGGTTTACTGTGTACACATGTTAAAACATATTATGATTAAAAGAAAGAGTCTAAATATCAGACTTATAAAAACTTCAAATACATTTGATGGGTTTACCGTATTGGAAAAGTTTTTATAAGTCTGATATTTAGACTCTTTCTTTTAATCATAATATGTTTTAACATGTGTACACCTTAATAAACATTTGTACTTTTATAGTATACAGTGTTGGCTTAGCCCTTTTGGTTCGCAGTTATATCTTGGATTGAGTCCCCACCCTTTTTTGTTCCCCCCCCCCTCCAATTATGGCCAAGGAGAGGGCAGGAAGGAGGCAGGAACAAGAACAGCTGCCAGAAGTGGACAAGGAAGGGGAAGAATAGAGACTCTGGTATCTTCAGACAGTGCCCTTCCCCAGTCATTGTGATTACCACAAGTGAAGAGAGGGAGACTAGCATTTAAAGATTTTTTTAAAAAATACAAAACTTTTGTGCCAATCCTGTCCTGGCACTGCGGGAAAGACTTCTGCACCCCCTATATTTTGGATACAGGAGATCTGTGACAGTTTTTAAAATATTTGTTTGATTTACAACTATGCAGTAGAACACATGTGGGAGCAAAGAGGCATATCTTTTTCAATAACATTTTTTATTTTATAAAACAGCAATAAACATACAAAACATTTAACATATAACTTCCACAGAACAAGTTTTAGCTATATAGTAACACTTAGAAAATACTTATTTGGTTACATACGATGAAAAACTTCATAGTACTTTGAAGGAACTGTGAATTTAGAAGGTACAGTATTAAACACGAACTCTAGAAAGGGAAACCATTTCAAATGAAGATTTGATTTCTTATGAGGAATATTGGCTGTGGTGATTATATCGGATATTTTATCCATGATATAGTAGTCCCATATTTTCAAGCGCCATGAGGATAGCAGCAGTTTATTAGGGGACTTCCAGCTACTGGCTATAACCACTTTAGCAGCTGTTAGCAATACCGAAATGAGTTCCTGTCTAAGTTTAGGGATAAGGGGATCTCAGGGGCACCTCACGCTTTGAACTGCTAGGTAACTCTTTCAATTAGCACCATGGAATGCAAAGAAACTATCTGCCAATTAACACTAGAGCTTATATTTTTGCAGCTAGGCATGAGAAGAGGGTGAATATTAATGATGCCACAAAGGCACTGGTACAGAGGCTATTTTGGTATAGGTTTCTTCCCTGTAGCTCTTATAAGGGTTAGACATTTGGAGGAGATCACAGCCCTTTCAATACATTCCATTTTGGTGCTCTGACACTGCATAAGGGGAGCACACTTCACACAATCTTCTCAATATATTCATTTATACTCATTTTTCAATTTGTGTGAATGGGAGACTGAAGGTATTTTCCATGTGTATGCAGCTTTGGTACATATGAATGAACCCTACATTTTTAAGGAAATGTGTTCACTTATACCAAAGCTGTGCACACATAGAAAATATGCCCATTGCCTGATTCACACTAAATCGCAACTCTGGAGCAGGATTGAGAATACTGCTTACTCCCATTGGAGCGCCAATATCAAACATCTAAAGAGGGAACTGATTTCTCACTGGTGGAAGCCAAGACAAACCTACAAAGACCTTCCAATTTTTAGTTCATATATTAGAAAACATGTTCTGGGAGTTCCATGCCTCCCAAACTATATGTGGGTCTGATCCAGCTTAAATCTCTTCTTTGCCATTTTCCCAGCCTAAAACAGACCAAGAAAGCCAATATGTGCCCCACTGGGGAAATTTACATAGAGCTCCCAGAGCATATTTTGGAATATAAAAATGGACCATGAGTGTACTAACACTATCTTGGCCACCCAGGCTAAATGAGTAGTTCAAGACTGGGTTTGAGTTCAGACAGAGTTTAAAATATGGAATCACAAAATGGAAAGATTCTACTCACCATATTTAAGTTATCTACATTATATCCATGCATCAAGAACATGATGTTGCTGTGAAGTTTTGAACATACATCCTTGGCTGCAAAAGTGAGCAGTGGAAAAAAAATAATTTGGGGGGGCCAAAGGTGAGCGGAAACATTTCAGAAAGGTTTGTATTAGTTTATTCTATTATTCCAATTTTAAGTCCAAAACAATAAAAAGCACTTACACCAAAATGTTTCAAGCAGTTCCTATCACCCAACAAATATCTCCAGTTTAAGTAAAATGGAGTTTGGACGACTTGGACCTTGGACTATGAACGTTTGTTTGTGGATTTTATTTGATGGGGTGTCCAATTCTACCAAGAGGTTTAGCTAAACCTGATTGGGAAAAATAAGAGTTAAAAACTGACTTACAGAAATAAAACAAGCCATCCTCCTGCTTAGTAAATGGGTAAAACAGTCCAACTATAAACATTTTTGCTGGCACAAATGGACCACATTCACAGCCATTAAAGCCAGGGGTGGTGCTGCCCAGGCTCTTCAAAACTGAATGAGGCACAGGCAGGGGTCGTTTCATAGAAAAAGAGCTAGGGGAACTCATTAGCATAACTCATTAGCATATGCCACACCTCTGACATCACCGGAAGTGTGTCATAAGGCCACACCCCCTGACATCACCAGAAGTGTGTCATAAGGCCACACCCCCCGCCCCCAACGGTCCCAGCTGCTGCCGCTGGCCTTGCAGCTCCACTGCTGAGCCCCATTAGGGGCCCGGCGGTGGACCTGCAAGGCCGGCGGGAGTGCAAGGAAGCCCCGTGAAGGCCCTCCCTGGCCTCAGACAGGCAGGGGTGGGGAGAGGCAGGGAGGAAGCAACTTACCCTCCCTCTTCTCCTGCCTCCTCCTGGCTGAATGAGGGCCGGAAGTGGGGCGGCCGGAAGCAGGGGGCGGGGCTTTGTCATGTGCCCCGCCCCCGTACCTCACCCAGGGGAACTGCGATTCCCCGCGATCCCCCCCGAAATGACCTCTGGGCACAGGACACTTCTGGTAGGGGTGCTGATAGCTCAGCCAATGGAGAGGGCAGTTTGAAAGCCTTCTAAGGGCTCTCCGCCTTTTCCATGGAGACATTTGCTGCATGCTGCAGATCCCCCAGCCACCATTCTGTGAGGCAACATAGGATTAGCTGGTCACCTCAGGGCCACGGAGTAATTTCGGGGTCCTTATGGCTGATTTTTTAAGGAGAACATTTTTTTGGCTTCATGCTGTTCTCAAGCGGTGTTATAAACAGGACTAGTAAGGCCATAACTAGTCATGAATAGGGTGGATTGTTCAATACAGATACAGCAAACTGGTGAGCATCAATGCTCCCTCTAAGATGTGGAGTATTGTGAGCAAAAATTCTACTTTGTGAGCTACTGGCATTAAAGTTGTGAGCGAGCGATTTGGCTACTGCATAAATTAGTTTGCTCTGGAGCCATCCTTCCTGAGCTAAGACAAAAATGTGTGAGCCGGAGCTAGCTAACAGTAACTCAGCTTAGAGGGAGGACTGATGAGCACCTTCAGACATCGTAAGATGAAGGCCTGTCTGTGCAACAGCCATCATTCATTGTACACCAGGATGGATTGGGAAGAGCAAAATCAATTTTTTTATGTCTGTGTGGCATATTAGGGGCGGGGCGAGAGACTTGGCACTTCTTGGCACGCTTCACATGTAGGCAAACAAGGACAAACAAGGCCAGCAGTTTTGGAGGCAGGATGAAGTTGCCCAAATGATGGCTTGCTGCCAGGTGACACCCAACTAGAACATTTCTAGCAGATAGGAAAGTTCAGGCAGTCCACTGTTCTCCAAGGCTAACTCTAGTAGTTAATTCTGAGTAAACAAATATTCAAGCCAAAGTAATCACATACCTTGACCACTGCCTCAGGAAGATACGCAAGCTGGAGCTTTGGCAGGTTTCACTGCGGCTACAAAGAGCTAAGGCAGAATATACCTTCATTATACCTAGAAAAACATACCAAATCTTGATCATATGTCAAACATATCATACCTTGATTATACCTAGAAAAACATATCAAACCTGAGAGAGGCGTGAAAGAGAAAACAAATAGATTGAAATTTCAAAGAAAGCAAACACTATTTATTATGGGAAAGTTTATTATTAATAAAGTGTTTTTATTAACTTTTTTTAAGTAGTCTTGAAAGTTTCTCTGATGACTCCGCCTCTCCCATGTTGTCTCACTGCGCCTCTCCGCTCTCCCTCGTTCCCACGTCCACGTCAGGGCTTCGCTCCGCCTCTGCCCGCTCCACTGCAGCTCCTCCCAATCACCCACGTCAGCGCGTCACTCCGCCTCCACGTCTCCACATCACCCACGTCTGCGCCTCGCTCCGTCTCTGCCCCGCTCTGCTGCAACTCTTCCCAATCTCCCTCTATCTCTGCGTCGTCGCGCCGCGCCTCCCTCCGAGGCGGAAAAGAAGACTGCCTCGTCACCTCACCCCTCTTAAAGGAATAGAATCACCAACTACAATGTAATAAATAAAAAATAAAGAGTTGTGTAGTATATGCTTCCCAAATCTATTTGATTGTTTAACTATAGGTTTGAGTTTTTCTCTGTACTTCACTTTGTGGGTTCCTAGCGTGGCCTTTTTAAAATTCCTTTTCCACTTTTTTGCTAATACTCTTCTCTGTCTTCACTCACTTTTACCCGGTTTCTCTTATTTTTCACTGTGTATTTACTACAAAGGATAAGCTTTATATAAGAAAAAGAAATGTACTTAGCTTCGGTTTGTCTTGATTATGTCCTCACACCCCTTAGGCTCTTCTTGTCTCGGCTTGTGCAGAGCGGATGATACTTCTCGCCGCTCTTGCTCCTCACACCTCCTTGCTTTAGAGCACACACACACCCCTTGTTGGGTAAGTCGCCACGTTTCACAGCAACAGGCAAGCTCCTTGCCAAAAGCTCTCTCTTCTTGTGAGACTTTTGCTCGGTGATAAAAGTTATTTAGTGGTGTGGGAGTGAGTTGGACCGTCAGAGAGCTCCCTGCGCGTCCTCTCTTGTCGGGACTGGAACCGGAGATAGAACGGGAGGCTGAAAAATTTAAAGAAGGAAACACCTAAAGAGAAAGTGAAAGGCAAATTAGAGAATGAAACTGCTGTATGGAAAAGCTGAATATGTTGTTAGCAGGAAAAGTAGAAAACACTTTTAAGCAAAAATGGAAAACAGTTAACAAATGGATTGGAAAAATGTTTAATGTAACCCCACCGAGTGTTTAATATGAATTTGTGTATTTGTGTATTGAAAACCTGAAAATAAAATATATATATAAAAGAAAGTTTCTCTTGATATAACAGTAAGCATTTTTTAAAAGATTCTCTGTATGTGTCAAAGGAGACATATGCCCAACAAATATGTCTCTATAAATTTAAAAATATAATTTATTTTGAAATCAAAGGTGTTTCATACTAGTCTGGAATTCTCCGCAATTTTATCTTCTCTGCTCCATCTCACGCCATCTTATGTTTGGTCAGTCTTTCTACCTACAACATTTTGCTCCTGACCTTCATTCAAGGAGCTCAGGGCAGCCCACATGGCTGACTCTCCCCTCAGTTTATTTCTGCAACAACCCTGTGAAGCATTACTGGCTGAGAGGGAGTGAGTACTGCAAGGTCACCCAGTGAGTTTTATGGCTAAAATTTAAGCAGGGATTTGAACATGGGTCTCTCCAGTCTTAATCCAGATCCATGGTGGGACCCCCAATGGGGAAGCTGTCCTGGGTCTTATGCAAGAAAAGGGCGTAACTGACAACTGTAATGTACTGCCGCCATTACCACGTGCGCGGCTGTTTGAGCCCCGCGGCCAAGCGCTACCCCAAAGCTTCGTCCGGCAAGAACAATAGACCTGTGGATCCTAGCCCGCACCAATCACAGGGCCAGGTCCACAGCCGGGAGCCTATGAGACTCCCGGCTACTGTAAATAACCTATAGGGTCACTAAGGGTGTGTTTAGGGTGGTGGGTTTCTGTGGATATATACCGACCTGTGTGCCGGCTTCTCTTGTCTTGTTCTTGATCAATAAAGTACTCTGGCTGAATTACTCAACGCTCCGAGTACATTTCACATTCCATCTTTGTTCCGTCATCCAGTAAGCATTGCTGGAACTATAGGAATAAATGTATTGGTTTGCCTCTTTTATTGTTTTAAATAATTTATCGTTCTGTTATAATTGATTTTAATGGTTTTGTACTTCTTTGTTGTTATCCACCCTGAACCCACTAATAGGGAGGGTGAGATAGAAATAAATAAATAAAATAACATTACAATTTTTGGCATTCTTTAGGGGCTAAACTATAAACATTTATTTATTTTGCCCCACTGGAAAAAGAAGCCTAGCTGTGTTTGGATCCAGAGTAAAATTTTCGTCATCAGAGTAGAGTTTTCATCTATGGTTATGCCTACAGACTATGGCAGAGAAGACCAAGGACAAGATCTGTGGCATAAATAGTAAGAGTTAAGTTATCAAGGCTGAAGCCTATAATCAATATATGAGTGTTAAGGAACAGTGGAGTAGTAAAAGAAAAAATAACAAAAGGTAAATAGTGCCATCTAGGAGACTGCAAAAGCTCTACTTTCATGCTAAAAGCCAGAAGTAATTGGTGAGGAGCCAACCTCTTCTTGAGATCAGATTTTAAGACCAGCCTTCTAACAAGGAAGTTTAGCAGTTAACCCATTCCTGCCTGCATTTGCTCACTGGATGAGAATTCAAAGTCTTTATAGTAATATTTCCAAAACTGAGTGGGCTCCAACATTTTCATTTTGTTAATTACAAGTTAAAAGCTTTCAAATGTTTACTTCCATTCCACCTGACCTGCCATGCAGCACAGTGCCTGACACAGCGTAAGGCACAGAATATGTCATGGTTTAGCTTCTCTCACTTGCATGCTAAAGTGTTGCTTAAAGTACTACTGTTTTGCTTGAGGTGCTAGAAGGTTCTCTGAAGACCAATACTCCCCTCTACTGGCTACTCTTAAAACAGTAGTATAAACTTTATTATGTATATCATGTCACTGAACAAGAGTTGTTTTTTTTTTATTAAATATAAAAAAAACAGTTAAAAATATGAAAGCAAGTCCTGGTGTTTATGCAGGGCAAACAGGGAGGTGTCGATTTTATGTGCTGCTGAGGCTTCCAAGAGGGGCATCCATTTTTCTTGAAGATTGTCAGGAACGGGTTGATTTTCGGATCGTAGGATGCTAGTGGAAACTTTGTCCTGTAAAAAGAAGTCCCACAGTTTCAGGAACCAGTCACTCAGTAGCAGCGTCTTCTTGGATTTCCAATGAAATGCAATAACATTCCTAGCGGTCACAAGACACAATTCTATCAACTCTTTCATAAGCCCATTGGGGGCAGGATGGCTCCAATGATTCAAAAGGAACAAGGAGGGTTGTAGTTGGAGGGCGCAATCTGTAATTAAAAGTATTTGGGCATTGACTTCTCTCCAGAAGGCCTGGACCTTGGGACACTCCCACCAGCAATGAATATAGGTGCCACGGCCCCCACAATTTTTCCAACATCTGTCCGAGATCGCGGGGTTAATGCCATGCAGCTGATGCGGGGTCAGGTACCATCGAAATAAAAGTTTATAAGTTAACATTTGAATCACTGAACAAGAGTTAAGTGAAACCATAAAGTGTTTGCTCTGGTCACTGGGTACATTTTGTTCAAAATCACTTACTTTTTCCCAAGAAAACTGTATCTTCTGTATTCCGTACCTTTTTCATCATGTAGTTCCCACATAGTTCTGAAAGAAAATGCAAATTTCCATGCAGAGTAACCTTTTTTTAAGTATTTTCAGATATCACCCTGCTCTTAAACCACTTTTATTTCTCAGGGCATCCCCCCCCTTTTGGAAGGTGTTTATGTGTTCAAAACATTTCTACACCGACTTTCCACACATCATTGAAACATCCAAACTTTGAAACAGCATTTAGAAATGTGTATACAAAATATTTACACAATTCTATAAAACATAAAAACACACAACTAGGGAAGAAGTCCAGTAATAGTTAGTACAGTAATGCCAAACAAAACAAAACAAAACAAAAAAGTCTTCACCCACTGGTGGAAGACCATAGAGGGGAGAAAGATGAACCTCCTTGGGGAGGGAGTTCCAAAGTTTTAGCACCACGATGGAGAAGGTGCCACAGTGGTCAGATCTGTTCTATCCATGAAAGGCCACAGTTGGGTAACCAGTCCAGGCTGGTAAAAGGCACTCCTAGCCACAGCTCCCTCCTCCTTATCCAGCAGTAGAACCAGGTCAAAGAGGATCCCCAGACTACAGAACTGTTCCTTCAAGGGCAGTGCATAGTTTAGTGCACACACATACGATTTATTAGTTTAAAAGATTATCAGCTAAGAAAGCACTTGTTTAGTTGGTTGACCTTAATGGGAAAAGTACTACAACATAAACTCTAGCCTTTTAAAGTTGGCCAGAACTTTTGATAATGTAATACAATCTAAGGGCTGTAGTCAGAGGGGCAGTTTGGCCAGATATAGTTGCTTTTCCCTAACGGATAAAACCTGCTGGTTCACACAGCCACATCTGGCAGGCGTTCCCCAGTCGTACTTACCCCATCCTAAGATGAGTTGGAGATGGAATAAATAGACAGTAGTTGAATTCCGGTGCTAACAAATCCCCGCACATTCATCCCACGTTTCCGGATGTCTGAACTCCCTCGGTGCCTGTTCAACCCATTTTGGAAGTGTGAAATTTTAGTTCCGGTTGTACTGTTCTGTTTTTTAAAATGGCAGGGCCCATGCACATCCCAGAAATGGGTTGTTGGGTTTTTTTTAAAAGACCAGACTGCATGTTCCATGGTTGATGTGCAGCACTAATCTGACAACCATGGAAGCGCACGGTACAGTCAGATCAGGGTGGGAGTCTGACTGAAAATCCCCATCACAAAATGCGACGGAGTAATTAGAGGTGCGCCCATGCCACACCAACCTGCCAGTCTGTCCACAGCCAAGATCTAAAACATATGCAGGGAGCATGACTAGTCATGTCCCGTTTCCTCCCTCTGGCCTCCTGTCAGACCTTCAGCAGCCACCCAATTTGCAGAACACAAGGGAATCCATTTTTACCTCCCAAACTCCAAAAGCTCGCTCGCTCGCTTTGAGATGGTCTGCTGTTGCAAGCACAGTGGCAAAGAATTGGGTGGCTGGGGGGGGGTGCGGCAAAACGACTTCGTCACTAGAGAACGGCTGCCAGGCCCCTCACCCCTCAAGGATAAGCCAGGCTCTTTCCAAAGAGAAGGTGTGGTTTTAAGGCAGGATGGAGCCCCTTTTAGAACAGAAGAGGGGAAGAGGGAGAGCTGCGTGGGACGGAGCTATTCGGCTTCACGACCCCGCTCAGGGATGTACTAAGAGGAAGGACAGGATTGCCCATTGGAAACAATGGGAGAGACTTGAAGGCCCATTGGAAATAATGGGAGCCAGAAATGTCAATCGACTTGCATGGGCTCCATTGAAATACATTACAGCTCAAGGAGAGTTGGAAAGAAAATGAGGAATGGATTTTCCATTAAGGTCTCTGGTCCCAAATACACTGCTCTAGGACTGGAATGACAGCCCCCTGAGAATAACATTGCCCCCCCCCGGGCAAAAAGTTGTTAGCTGCAGGGCTGCTCCACCCCCAAATTGCTAGGAATCTCCCAACCCAGTGTTGGCAACCCTGCTTGGAGTAGGCTTTGCCCCCTTTATCTACCATGCTGTCCCTGCCTTTTTAAAAACAGCTCTGGCCATGCATTTAGTTTCATGTTAATTTACAGTCTTTCCATTATTTTTCTTCTGTTCCTATGGGGAGGTAAAAGACATTCTTTGCTTGGTGGCTCATATAAACACCACCAGAAGTGGTATGGATTAGGAAATGCCTACGCATATCAGTTTGAAGCTTTCCTCTTCATATACATCTGAACAAGGACCCACTTCCTTCTCGTTTGACCCTTGGATTTTTTTTGTGTGTATACTTTATGTGTGTATACAATGATGGTAGTAAAATGCATTCATTTGGTTTGTTGCTATCACAGTTTGAACGTAGATATTGGAATCAGAGCTTACAATAAACCCAGATGCCAACTTTGTTGCTGCATACACCCAGACAGCACAATCACTGGACCTAACAACATCAACTACACCATGTCAGGCTTATTCACTTGCTCATCTTCTAACACTGTATATGCCTTTAAATTCCAACAGTGCCCTTTGGTTCTCTATGGCCCCAGTCACACGGGCCGGATATCGTGGGGGGGAGGCATGGATGTTTGCCCCGGAGCGAACTACCGCGCGGCAGCCGGATCAAACGTCCCGCCGACGTCCTGTGGTTGGAGGGAGGTGCCGATCATACCTTACTCCTGCGGTGTGGCAAAGAAGTGCCGCCGCGGGGGTTGTGTTGTTTTTTTAAACCCAAGTGTTTGCATGTGCTGTTGGGTGCTTGTGCGCACCCGTGGAGACTTGACCAAAAAAACACTTTTCGCGACGGGACATGGGCGGGCGCCGGATGCCACGAGCTAACACCGGAAATGTGATCTGACACCTGCCCTTGCCCCACGGTTTCCGGAAACTAGTATCCTGGCTCCCATTATTTCCAATGGGTCTTCCAGCGTCTCCCATTGTTTCCAATGGGCAATCCTGTCCTTCCTTTTAGTACATCCCCTCACTCAGCGGTACACCACCGTGCTCGCAAATCGCCAAAGCGCACACGCACATACATGTATGGACAGCTGCCGTCAGGCTGCACCTCTCTCCCTCTAACGGCGGATAAGGGCAAGGCGGCTCTGTCGGGGCTGAGGCAGGAAGAAAGGAGGGGACAGACTCCTCCGCGCCGCGCCCGTCCGTCCTCCTCTCTGCCGGTCCGGCTATGGAGCGGGTGTTGATCGTAGGCGCCGGCCTGACGGGCAGTTTGTGCGCTGCACTTTTGCGCAGGGCGCTTCCGCAGCGCCCACTGCAAATCGTGGTGTGGGAGAAGGCGCGGGGCGCAGGTGGGTCTCTCCCGTCCGCTTCTCTGCAAAGCCCACCGGGTGACAAGGCTTCGGCCGGGATCTGGGGCGGCTGACGTGTTGCGCCCGCTCTGCCCGAAGTCCCCGAAGTCCCGCACGCGCTGCAAATACTGACAGCTGTCCCGTAGAAGCTGCCACGTCCGGCGTGAATTGATCTCATGATCTCAGCGAGAGATTAAATTTTGTTGCCTTCTTAACGCGGGGGGGGGGTTAGCCTAGTAGTGGGGGCGGGGGGGGGGGGGGAGGAAACGGGAGGCTTGTGGCACTTTGGAGTTTTAAGGTTTGACTCCAGCGCAAGCTTTCAGAGCAGGTCCTCGCTAGGACGTGAGTGAAGCGCCACTGCCCTGCGGCCTGTAAGGTTGCCAACCTCCAGGTGGGACCTGGAGATCTCCTAGAATTAGGACTGATGTCCAGACGACAGAGACCACTTCCCCCTGGATCAAATGGCTGCTCTGGAGGGTTGGCTCCTATGACATCATGCCCCACTGAGATCGTGCCCCGGGCTCCACTCTCCAGGTATTTCCCAACCCACACTAGGCTGCGGAAGCTTAACGTTGGGAAATGCTAGCCTTTTAAGGTGCCGGCGTGTTTACGATTCCCTCTTCCCCTCATGTTCAGGGGAAATAGCATTACTTCAGAGTAAGGTCGCATAGAAAGGAGCGACTCTTACTCCCCAGCAAATGTGCACAAGCTTGGGCTCTGCAGCCAAGACGTTTGCGCGGCAACAATCCCCCTCCAAAGGAGATTGGCTTCAGGCTGGGAGAGCGGAGAAGCAGTCCTTCCGCCGGGTTGGTTGCTTTAAAAGCGAGGCGGCAAAGCCCGGCCGTTTGCTCCAATCGCGTCCCCGTCTCTTGCCAGTTACCACGGCGCCCGGGATCAAGTTTGCCCCTCGGAGGAAGCTGATTGGACACGAGCGGCGGTGTTTAAAAAAATTTCTGTCTCTATGCACGTGATTTTAAGGGGGAAGAATGTCTACGAGCCGGAGCGCTCACGATCCGAGGTGCACGGCAGATCTAGGAGCTCAGTATATCACGCGGGAACCCGAATATGCCAAAAAACATCAAAGGTGAGGAGGAATGAACGGGGTTCACTGTCTGGGGTGTGTCAACAGCTGATGCTACTGTTGTAACAAATGGTCGTTGATACCCTTTAATATTTCCTCACTACCAATGAATGAAATGCGTGTTGCTGTTTTTTTTAAAAAATGCTAAAGTGACTTCTAAGAGGAAGGAAAAAACCCTTTCTGCACAAAATACGCCGAATTGTTTTAAAAGGCACACTGTAAGTTTTCTAACTATAGTTTATTGGAACAAATAATTTCAGCATGCCTTGCTCACTCTTGTTCAGTTTATTCTTACTTACCCGTACCCAGTGTTGTGTTTTCCAGTTTGAGGAGCCATGTTGTGTGTTGGAATGAGTGAGTGATTGTGCTGGACTGTCCTGATATGTACAAGGGACTCACTTAGAGCTTTGCCAGATATAAATGTATGCTTTTAAGTGTAAGGGTTTTTAGATACAAATGACATCTCAGTTACCGTTAGAGTTTACTTGCAAGCTCAGCTGAGATTAGTCCATCTAGGATTCTGTTTCCAGCAGCAGTTCGCCTAATCTTGCCGACTTCTTAACTGTCCACTGCCTTTGACAGACATTTAGTGTGACACTCCTTGGCCTCCTCTCTGACACTGTGTCGGCCTTCAAGGTACCAAGGAGCCTGGGGAGGTGTTAGGAGGGGGCACAAAGTTAGATACTTGAAAGAAAATATCAGAGTTTGGTTCTGGGAATAGCCATGTCCAGCTGACTAGTTAAGCATATTAACTTTCTGTTTATATTTTGCTTTTAGCTTTTATGAAGAGCTGTTGAATCATGGAGTGCTGAAGCCATTGACAGCTACAATAGAAGGAATGGCAATAAAGGAAGGAGTGGAGAATTTTGTAACACCCCAGGGAATTTCCTCCATTGTCAAGCATTATTTAAATGAGTCAGGTAATATCCAGGATAAATGTGAAGGAGGGGTTCTATTGGCTCTGATTTTTATCGCAATTATCCCTTGAAAATATGTAGTGCTTCAGACAAACATTTGGAGGTGGCGATTCTAAAATACATTTACGTAGTCACGTGTCTCACTGATTAAACGTAGGTTGAACTTGGAGTTCCATAAGTGGAACTTCTAGACATTTTGGCCCTAAAATGTAACTGGGAGAGAAGAGGATATGGATTGGGGCTACAGTACTGAGGAACAAAAGTTGACTCCTTGCCCCATGCCATCCACCAGTTCAAAAATGGCTCCCCCCATCTCTTGGTAAAGAAGATGATGGGGACCACTGGGATACCTGCCTTTTTTTCTCCTAGTGCTACCAAATGGAGCATGGGGGTAATTTGATGGGAAAGGAGCATGGGGGTAATTTGATGGGAGAGGCATGCTCTGGGGGCAAGCATCAACCCTCCCCTTTCCCCACATGCTGATTTCTGGTCCATGTCCTCTACACAGTTGTCTTGCTCCAACTGCTGTTCTTTAAAGTGTCATGTTTCTCTCAGGCCTTGGGGCCTCAGTGGACTCAGCTCTAGGCTAGTGTTGAAGGCAATCAAGCCTTGCCCCTCTTTGGGAGTTTTGCTCACCTCATCACAGGCCAAACCTTTTCTTAATTTCTACTGCCATACTCTCTTTTAGCTTGCTATGGAGTATGGGGGTGTTGATTCACACCTTGGCCCTTACTTTTGCCAGTTCCCTCTGATCCTTGTCTCTGAAGTCTAGGAAATTCCCAAGAACCTCTGCCACTGAGGAAGGGTAGGCAGTCGTGTGTCACCCCAGCAGTCAGAGCTACTACTTGACTTGCCTGCAAGATGGCAACTGCCTCAGCCCGTGCTCATTCTGGAAATCCCCTTCTCTGGTTTGCATTGCTACATTGTGTCAGTCACTTTACCTACTTGCCATTTCCAGTCTAGCACTGTCCAGTTCTAGTTTTCCTAGTGGCTGTGCAGTAAGCTCTACCATTGCTCCAGGACGCATGCTGCCATATAAAGGTTCCACAGTGGCCATATTAAACATAGTTCCTGCCTTCAAAGTGTGCTACCTAGTGTGCTACCTAGTGACTAGAGCCAGGCTGCACCAGACACTTTTGTTCCTTGGGGACAAGGCTTTTCTTCACTCATACAGAGAGTCTGCAACTCCTGGCTCATCTCGGCAGCTGTGGTAAGTGATAAAAGCATTTAGTGGAAGATGACAGAAAGTGCTCTCTTCCCCAGTCTTTACATCAGGGTTTCCCCCTTCTCAGTCTTGTTGAGTCTGTGGACATTTTGGGGGGTTTGAAGAAGGGCCATGGGCACCGGCACCAAATAGATGCAGTGGTTGATGGGGCCAATGACAAAATGGTTTCCATTTGGGACCGGGCACAAAATACAAGATGTTGAGCAGTTCCACAAAACAACGGTAAGTTCCAAGCTTCACCAAGTGCCCTCTTCAAATATCTCATTGTCCGATAATTCAAAAGGGTAATCCAGGGGAAGTGTGATGTAGCAACAGAGGGGGACGTGTCTGGGTGGGGAAGAAGGGGATTGGATGCCGTCTTACACTGCCATCTTAAGGAGAGTTGTACCCCTCTAAGTCCGTTAACTTCAATGGACTTAGAAGGGTGTAACTCTGTTTAGGATAGCACTGTTAATTACCTTACTAAGATGGGATTTGCCATAGGAAATTACATAGTCCAAATGAGATCACTAGGAACTAGGAATCTCTTAATGAGAAATGCTAATATGGGCTTCAGCTCTTTCTAAGGCTTCAGAGCTACATCAGTACCTCTGATGATTTTTTTATTTTATTTAATACATTTTTATCCCTCTCTTCCTCAGAGGAGCTCAGAGCGGCTTACATCATTCTTTTCTCCTCCATTTTATCTTCACAAGAACCCTGTGAGGTAACTTAGGTTGGGAGAAAGTGACTGGGCCCAAGTTCACCCAGCCAGCAACCATTACTGATTATTGTGGTCCTCATTAACCACTGAGGGTTTGATAAAAGGGGAGGCTTGTTTCTCTCTGAGACTGCCATCATTTCTGGTAACCATGCTTACGTAGAATTATGCCCAGTCTTCCTCCTCCTGTTCTGGCTCACAGAGATTGTGTTGCAGAAATCACTTACTGGCTTTCATACGACTGGCACAGAAGATCTAGTTTCAGTCACCAAGATGGTGGGGCAGAAGAGGAAGGTCAACAAAACCATTCCTCATGAAAACTGTGTGTGTGTGAGAGAGAGAGAGAGAGAGAGACTGGGCGTATGATGGCTTAAAATTCAGCGAAGATGCCTTGTCTGTTCTCTAGGATGCCTTACCCTTGCACCACCGATGATTATGGTACTGTGCCTCCTTAATTTTGTAATTTTTAAAAAATTACCTTGTATACTTGGAGTGGCTTACAATCGTGATTAATATCACAACACTCAAAACAAAAGTGAGAATAAGTAAAACACATAGAGCAGCAGCACAAGTTTCCAGGTTAGTTGACCACAAATGCCCAAAGACATAGGTAAGCCTTGCAGTTCATTTTAAAAAGCCATTAAGGATGCCTTGGAGGGGACATTGCAGGATCCTGGAGCTACCACTGAAAACCTCAGCTCCTTCACTAAGAACAGTGAACTCTTTTTCGCATTTAAGTGAGCTCAAAGATAGGCTAGATAGAATAGAGGTCACTTGATGCAGATCTTAATTGGTATCTATGGGGGGGCAGGGGAAAAAGCATGTTCTAGGTTATTAAAGTTTTGAAGATTAAAACCATCACTTTGCATCAATCCTTGAAGATAAATAGCAGCCAATGTAAGCATTGCCTTCTTTCAGTGAGACACTGGGCAGCATTACCTTAAGTACATCCAGTATTGCTTTAACCAGTCGAGAGGGGAATGGATCTAAGATGCACATGATGGCCTTCAGAGCTTGCCACCACCCTGTCCACTCCCTTGGAAGTCAGCCAGCCAATGGCAAGAAGTGGTATCTGATATGCCAGAATAGTAACATCCAGGTCTTAGGGATTTGAATGATTTTGGTAAGAAAGAACCAAGAAAAATCATCACAGTGGGCACTAGATAACCTGGAATCTGGTAAGTCAGTCAGGGCATGTTAGCTCATGCACCATTATGAACAGCTCTGCTAGACACAATTCGGCCGATATACTGGGGGCAGAGAGAAAAAATTCCTGGCTGCTGCCACTGCTGCTTCATAGGCCTAAAATTTTTATTTTATTTTACAAAATTTGCATCCTGCCTTTCTGTCCTCACAAGGGACACCAGGGTAGCTAACAAAACTTACATAATAAAATCGCATTTTAAAACTATTAAAAACCAACAGAAGCAAGCAGGCCCGTAGCCTGCGTGGGGCCCACGGGGCCCGGCCTTCCCGCTGGTTTTGCGGGGCCCCTCCGTCCTGATCCTCTGCTCCCCTGCCCATCGCAGGCTGCTGGGGCGTCCGGCTTCTCCGGGAGCGGCTCGGCGGCGGCTTCTCTACAGTAACCATCACCAAGAAAAAAACACAAAAAACCCCGGTGTCCCAGCAGCCTCCAACCCCTCAACTAAAGACAGGCAAAATACAGAAGGGGAGAAGCAGAAGCTTTTCCCCCTTCTTCTTCCTCCCGCCCCGCGCCCCCGTCACTTCTGGGTAATGTGTGTGCAAAGCACGCACGCGCACGCACACACTCCAGCCTCCCCACTTTCCCCAGGGGCCTCCCACAAGGAAGGGTTTAGCTACGGCCCTGGAAGCAAGTCTCTTGGGGAGAAGTTCCAGTATTTTGGTCTGTGACTCTCTTCGGTTGGCACCCATCTAATATCCAAAGGCAGTGCCCCTAAAGTAGGGCCTCAAAAGATTACTGTCTTGGTTGGGTACTTTCATGAGGTAGTCCTTCAGGTATTTTGGTCACAAACCATATAGGGCTTTAAAGGTCGATACCAGCACCTTGAATTGGACCCAGAATCATATTGGGGAGTCAGTGTCGATGAAGAAAGACTGGGGAGATAGGGTCCCTACAAATCACTCCAGTGAACGTCCAGGTGGCCATATAGGGCTTCAACTGAAGTTTCCAAACACTTCTCAAGGGCAGCCCTATGCAGAGTGCATTACAGCAGTCTAATTTAAATAGCCTTTGTATTGTGTTCAGTCACATTCAGCATGAGTCTTCAGTGGTTGGAGCTACAGTTGTCTGTCTTCCTACTTTATGGTCTACAGTTCCTCTGTATCCTAGGAGGAGGCTAAGGCTCTACCAAACTAACAATGAATGCATCAGGGTGCAACCCTTTCATTGCCCTCATCACTTATCCATCCCACTATTAAGCAAGGAACTCAACAGAGCTACTATCCTGCTATGGCTTGCAGTACCCTTCAGAGCACTCAAAATGTGCAAGTCCATAAATCTCTGAGAGTAGTGCATTCTTCCTCCTATGTCTTAATTTGATAAGGACCTGTCTAGTACGACAGTCTAATTTCAAGACATGCAGCTTCTGGATTGCCAGTTCAAAACAGTAAATTCAAACCATGTCTTGCAAATTCCTGTAGGACCCATTCTGATCATCATCAGATTCACAGTTGCTGCAGAGTCCACATAATCTTCCACAAAGGAGGCCTCAGTCAGTCTGGATATTGACCTTCTCCAAGTTACAGCAGCCCAGGAGTCTCCAACACCAGATCTGAGACTGGCCCAATTAAAAAAAAAAAAATCCATTGCACAATTGGGTTGGTGGTGCAATAACTAATTCCTTATTCTGATCCTGGTACCCACCACCGGTATCCAAATTGGTTGTACTGGATATATTCTTCAGGAAAGTCCAGAAACAAAAGCCATGCTATACCTTTTATAAAGACCAACCAGGAAAACAAACACACACACAGAGCAGTGTGGAAGCTTCCAACTTCTCCAGACTCTCTTATCAGGCTAGATGTTTTAAAAAGGGAGTGGGGTGAGAGAAGAAAAATGTTTTAGGCCATTATCTCTTAAGGCTTCTTGTCTGCATCCTATGTAAAATGCAGGCTTTAATAGATAAGGTGGTGCTAGTATCTGGTTCCCTTTTTAACCCTCTGTGGACAAGAGACCATGGCGGCCCTCAGTTGAAATTTTTTTAAAAAAAACCTTCCAGCAGTTTTCATGGTAGATTATAGCTCTTTGCTTCCCCAGGCTCTGTCCTGAGGTTGGTGAGCCAAGACCAGATTGCCTGACTCATCCAAAATGGGCCGTAATGAGTCAGGCAGTCAACGTGCCAGGTTGACTTCATCTTCCAACCTCAAATCATGGAGGAGGGCAGTTTTTCTTACCGCTGATTTGCAATTAACCAGCTATGAGGTCAAGATGAAGAGACTGTCAACCTTGCATCACTCAGGTAGCGAGATAGCTCTGGATTGTCTTCATACCTTTTCTTCACTATAGATTGACTTTTTGTAATTGACATACCTGTCCTACCCAGGGCACTGATATGAGTGGATTAACTACTTACACTTTTGGTCTCAGAACTCCCTCTGTATCCAGGGTTCATGTTACTGCAAAAAGGACGAATCTCTTGTCAAAGATGGCCATGCAGAGCTGAGCAGACAGACCAGCAAGCAGGGTCAAGGTGAAAAGATCACTGGCAGATTGAATTTCTTGCCCTGTGCTTCTTGTTGCAGAGACGGGAAAGAACAAGTTCGTTAGGACAGAAGGCAGGGTCAAGAACCAGTGCAGTCTAGAAATAGTTCCATTCAATACCTGAAAAAAGGTGAAAGTAAGATCCATTAGTTTCACTGTGGATGCTGCCATATAACATGTTTATAGCAACAGGCTAAGGGTAAGAGATTTCTCCAGGTTGACAAAGAGCACATGAGAGTAAATGTCCAAGCAGCATATCTATGAAAAGAGACTTTCCTTGTTTTGTAACCAAAAGGTCTGTTACTCAACTTATAGCTATTTGAGTAGTTGGTTTGGTTTATTTAATGGCCTCTCTTGTTCAAAGCAGATGCTGAGATCCTCTTTGAGCACCATGTTACACAAATCTGCCTCAAGGATGGGAAGTGGGAAGTCAGCAACAATACAGGTTTCTTGGACCAGTTTGATACTGTTATTCTTACAATTCCCGTTCCACAAATTTTTCAGCTTCAAGGGGACATTGCAAACAGTAAGTTTCCATTTTGTTTAATTTAATTTAATCTGTGGTTATTCAAGAAGGATCAAGTCGAGCGCGGCTGTTTCTGATTCTTCAAAAAGGAGAGAATCCTCTGTGGTCTGCAGATGTCACAGTGTGTTCAGTGTGCTGCATGGTACAAAACTGTTATCTCCTGTTTTGTGAGCTCAGTAAGGCTGTAGCAACTGAGAGGCCATTGACTGGTGAGGAAAGTAACCGTGGTTTTCACAGGGTGCTAAGATTTGTCATTTCTGTTCTTACCGTTTCTCCCTAGAGTTGCAGATGGGTTTAGAAATGTGAGAGGTTCCTTAGCATGCTGCAATGCGAGCATTTGCAAGTTTCGTGTCCCTTTTACGGCTTTGCTTTGGTGGGAGTTAACATTAAAGGAGGGGCGGCTGTGGCTGAAAGTGACAGCAACACGTTTAATTTCTGCCTGTTCCTCTAGTTCTCACTGACGGGGTAAATTTATGTCTGTTCTGCACTCCTTCGTGCTGAAAGAGGGGACTTAAATGACTGAGTATCCTTATGTACTTGCATATATCATTCCCAGCACACAAAACACTAGATGCTCAAGAAAAAGGGTTGTGATGGCTCCTTCTCCCGGAATTGCTAGCTTTCTGTGTTCTGGGATTTGTCTGTTTATTCTGCGTTTCATTTAGATGAAACCTGCTCCCCTAGCCTTTGCAGTGTGAGGTGCTGCAGCACAAACAACCGTTTGCTGCCTCGGTGATAAAACAGCCTTGACCTGTGTCATGGTGGAACAGCATTGTGTACTTCTCTCTTCGAGCCCCATTTCATTGCCTGATTGGAGGAGCTGGGTAGAGAGCTGTTGTATCATCAGGGTATGATTAAATCAGGCTAGATGTTACATAGAGGAAGGGGAGAATTAAGTGCTTTGGGGGGGGGGGTTAATTCAACGTGTTCTTCTGGTCAGTTTCAAGGGGAAACTTGTGCAGCTTTCATGAGTGGCCATTACCTAAACAGTCAAGTTCTCTTTAAAATCAGTGTCTTTAGTGATTACGTAACTCAAATAATTGATCGTGTGTATCTGTCGGTCTTATTGACTAATCACTAAGATGAGAGAATATCTCTGCTGGGTCCTTAGTCGGTTGTATTTATCATGCTGGGCATTGTTCATTGTCACCTTGTTACAGGTATGGCCCTGTGAAATGTTGAGACTCAGTTGTAAACACTTTACTCCTGTGGAGTTGTTTGAGATCCTGTTGTGATGTTTTTGTAACGGCGGCAGAACACTATGTTTTGCAACTATGTGCTGTTGTGGATTCTTCAGAACGACGAGAGAATTCTTAGGATTTGGTGCTTAAAGATGTGGTGTCATAAGCACACATTTGCAAGCAAATTCAGTTGACATCAATATGGTGCAGGTCCACGTATTAAAGAGGGAAGGGATAAGTGAACATTTGTACAAAACACAGGTGCAGTGGATCTATTTTTCATACTCCAAAACTAAGGTCAGGAAAAGTGAAATACTCAGTAATGGACGACGTTTTCTTTCGGTCCTCATTTGTGTGGCTTACGTTTTGGGCATCAGTGTTTCCAAGTTCCTCCATTTTGTCTTGGTGCTTCACATTTATTTTATGCTTTCTGTATTACGGCTGTGATTCTACAGCTGGTCTGGAATATAGTCTTTCAGGAGGCCCGTCCCTTAAGTGGGCAAAGATCACCAAATGGCTAGAATCCTTTAGTGGGAAAATAAAAGCTGTTCTTACATTATTAAATTTAAGCAGATTTTTCCCCTTGAAGCCGTCCTTCAGCAATTTTGCCATTTCAAAAGAAAAATATAAAATGAATGCTGTTGTTAATGGCTGTATTTTAGATATACAATCTGCCAGTTCCTTACTTTGTATTCCTATGTGTAGGAAACGTTTGGCATTTGAAGGGTTAGAAGCTAATAAACCTGGAAGTATTTTTATATGTTGCACAGGAACTAGTCTTGTAGCCGATGAGGCAATTCTGTACTTCGGTGCAGTAATTTAAACAGACAGTGGGTGGCAGCATTCTAATGGTCTTTGAAATGGCTGCATCAAAGGGTTCTGAAAAAATTAAAGCTGCTTTCGACTGCTGGGAATACCTTTTAGCTATTGCTTGAACTGGATTTTGCCCTCTCCATTGTTGCTTTTTACAATTAAAATGCAAGGAAAAGGAAAATAAGTGGTCTTGCTGCCTTTTAATTAAAAAGGTTCAGAAATATCTCTGTAGTAATTAATAACAAATAACAATGGAGCCCAGATTATTTTTATATTCAGTTACTAAGAGACCAATCCTAATCAGGTCTTTTTTGAACCCTTCAATGGGGCTTACTCCAGGGAAACTGTTTATTTAGGATTGCACTGTTAGACCCTCACCAAAAATATATAAATTTTAAAAACCCACTGTTAAGGCTCTTCTAGACCTGGCGTGTAGCCACTAGAGGAAAACAAGCAGACATGTCCTTTTCCTAATATGGCGTTTTGTGTGCACGCATAGAGTAATTTGAAAGGCTGAATTTGCAATCCCTAACTTTAAGGTCTATCCTTCAGTTCCTTTTTCATATTCATATTAAAACAACACTCTCCCCCCCCCCTTGTGTTTTTGGGAGTTCCCTCAACTGAACTTCGGTTGGCGGTATGGTGGTGGGAGCTTGCATTGGACTGTAGACGAATCCCTTTGTTTCTCCATATGTTGCTACTGTTCCTGTTTTCAGTACAACCTTCCTTTTCTTTCTTTCCCGTGTCAATGCCTATAAAAAAAATTCTGTACCGTATGCCCTCCGACGTTCTGTAATTGGAATCAGTTATGCAAAATGAGCAGAACATACCTTAGTAACAAGAAAGTGTTACCAATCTAGAGCAAAATTATAAATCTTACCTGATCATAGAATTTGGTGATTCTTCATGTTATTAACTTGCTTGGCATTGTGGCAGTGCCTCAAGGGGGTAGGGTTGTTGACATTTATTCTCAACTGCCTTTTTGGAACATTTCCCGGTAGCTTTGTTCCACTCCTTCTCCTAATTGTTCCACACCACAATTGGTTACCTGTCGAATCTTCAGAATGATTCTCCCCCCCTCCAAAAAAAAAACAACAGTTGAGGATGAAATAGACTGGCTAAGATGTTGTCGTCATTGAGGAAATGGAAAAAGAAGGATGAGTAATCCCAGGAATAAATTGCACCTTCCGTTTTAGTTTGTCCCTTGTATTTCTCCTGGCTTAGCCTGCAGTATGTGGCTGAGTTGAGGGGCATCAGCAACATGACAAGGCTATTTCCTTCCTATGTATTTTTATTTTATTTCTTTAAGACATTACCGTCATACCTTCCTCCTAGGAAGGAGTTCCAAGCCCTTGTTTAACTATATACATTAGATTTAGTTGAAGGAGGAATGAATTTCAAGCTGTTGTTTGACGATGTACATGACTGAACATAGTTGAAAGAGGCCCTGATCATACAGCAGACCCCATTGAACAGATGTAATGTGGGAAGTGACTACTTGGGGTTCTGTGTATTCATTCACTCAAAAGTGCAGTTTTATTTGTGTGGGTGTCTCCTTGCTAACTAGTCTGATCACATGTGCCATATTTTGGCTGTGGCTGCCTGTTACTTTGAGAGAAATTTGATACAAGTTCTACAAAACACATGCCACAAACCATGTGGGATCTGGCTAAGTGGAATAAGAGTTGCCAGGCATGGGGGGTTGCCATCAGCTTTCCCCAGAAGTGATGTCAGTCATCTCTAGGAATCGCCCAGAACTCTATGGTTTTAGCATAGAGTTTTAACCAATTCTTAGAGAGATGTGTTACCACTTCCAGTTTTCCACAGAAGTGACATTGTCCATCGTCAGCACGATTCCCCTACCCCCCACAAGGGACTGGCAAACCTACATGGAATTGTTCTAAAAAAGCCGTGGTTTATGGATGCCCTATTGAGAATGGAAGTTAGCACATGGCTTTTTATATTTCTATACTGAGAGCGAGCGTGGTATAGTGGTTAAGAGTGGTGGACTCTAATCTGGAGGACCAGATTTGATTCTCCACTCCTCCTTCGCATGAAGCCTTCTGGGTGACCTTTGCCAGTCACAGTTCTCTCAGAACTCTCTCAGCCCCACCTACCTCACAAGGCACCTGATGTAAGGAGAGGAAGGCAATTGTAAACCGCTTTGAGACTCTTTAGGATAGAGCAAAGCAGGGTGTAAAAACCAACTCTTCAACTCTTTACGTTTTACATAGCGATAGATTGTGGATTTTCTAAACTTGCTTTTAGAATTTTGGGAAAGGGTAATGGGTTCCACCACAAAATGGCTCCCATGGGAGACAGAGCTAATCACACACTGTTGAGGGGCTCCACAGAACATTGGGAGGGTCCAAGCCAAACATCATCTTACAGTGGAGATGGAAAAGAGATGCTGTTTGATTTTAGTTTTTGGGGTTTTTTAAGATGATTTATTTCCTACAAGGCCACAGGGAGAATTTTCTAGAGATTTATATATTTATGGCCAGGCCCAAGAGCAAGGCCGTGATGCCTCCTGTACTGTTATTGAAATTGCTCGTTCCCCTCAAGCTGCTATGAGTTGTTGGTAGGGAAAAAGACAAGTATGTACCTGTCTTTTTCCCCAGGGCTGAAAGCAACTGGAGGACCCTGCTTCTATTACGGAAATGATTGGAAAGGGTTAACTCCCCTAGCACTAGGGCTCTGATCCAAATCCCCTTCCCCATGGCCGCTTTCTGATATTAAATTAACATCAGGAGATTCAAATGTATACTTTGAATGTTACTATGTTCCATTCCATTCCTGACTTGTGTTTCTTTCCCAGCAGCATACTTATAAAATTAAAACCCCAAAATCAAAACTCGTAGGTACGCAACTATATTTTTCTTATCATCCAACCATTGGCCAAGGATCTAGCACAGCACTGCAAATCAGGGCTGGATAAAGACATTCTGAAACAGTGGGGATCATGTTCCTGCTATCCCTACCTAGTATCAAGGAAAATCATAGCCAGAGGATTTTAAAAAAATAATAATAAAGCTGTGCCAAGACCCTAAGCTATGTCAAGTTTAAGAAATGTAGTTACTTTTAGGTTAGGGTTTTTTTTAGAGACCCTTCATAATCTGAGGCTCTAACTGACGTTTACATGAATCCAATTCTGCTTCAAATGCTATTAATATGTTGCAGGTGTTGTGATAGTGCAACAGATTGGAATTACTCCAACATTAGGGGCTTCATAACTGATCATCATCATTGGCATCTGGAAACATAGGGGGGTACCCACTTGTCTGCTTCCCAGTGCCCAGATTCAACACAACACAATAGCAACCAGAGACACAGGCTGAAGATGCAATGGAGGAATATAATCCTCCTTCCAAACTATCCCGAAGGTACTTTTAGATGTGGCAGTTCAGCACGGGTCAACCTGGCTTCTGTTGCATCCTCGAACATTATATGCTGGAGAATCATTTAAGCCGAGCTCTTGAAACGTGCATCAATGTGCTATTTTTAATGGCTGAGGCTGAGTCAGGCACAGTCCACGTTGCGCTCTGCAGTTATATAACAAGTGAGGTTGCAACTTGGGTCAGCTTGTCCTGGCTGAATCGGGGCACATATGGGAACAACCTGAGGACAATCTGGGCAGTCCCCTTGGGATGCTTTGAGACAAAGGAGCACCACAACAGAATGGCGCTTTTTTTTTGTGCCATCTGATCATGTTGCTTCTTAACCAAAGCACAATTTATAAATATACAAAATTAGGAAGGAGTGCATGTGTGTTTGGGGGCAGGGACTAAGAATGTTACTAAGCAAAACTGGTTGATTATACAGTTATGAACTATGGCATCAACAGGGCTGGTCAGTCGCTCCATGAGTTGTCGGGGGAAGAGATATGCCTCACATCTGTTGAATTTTTAATTTGAATATAAAGTTGTGAAATTTTTGCCGTCCATATTGCATGCAGGCAGTAGTTACTTGCTCCCAGACTGTTTTTAACACAGAAAAAGGATGAACATCTGTTATGTAATGTCAGGAGATAGGGCCCTTATAAGACCTTTCCTCTAGCAGACAGCTTGAAGAACTTGGTCACAAATGAACAAGATTCTCCGATTCACAACCACTAAACTCAGGCAATCTGGGATGAAAATGGACTGCATAATTAATATTAGCATGCCATGCGCTTACCAAGAACATTGCTAGGGAAATTATTCCATTATTTAGCATTATAGACCAGTTCCTCTGAAGAGCTCCGGCTGCTCATGCATGCCAACTTTCTTTTCCACGGCTACTTTCTCAGCACACACTGTCTCATAAAACACCCCCCCCCAAAAAAGGAAATCTTTCCACAACATAAAGCTGTATTTTAATTTCATTTTATTTTCATAGAAAGTGCCAGAAATGAATCATTAGAGAACCGCTTCTTTGACTGTTCATCGTCTGTGTCTACTTCTTAAATCAAGTCTTATGTATATATATTCTCAAGCATTCATCCTGGGAAAGGTTGTGAAAGAGTAAAAAGGCAGAAATACGTGGGTAAGAAGCATTTTACAAACTAGCTAAGAACCTGATGCCAACTGTAGAAAGTTGCTGATGAATATTACGATGCTGGAAGACAGCCTACATAAAGATAGGCTGTCACCTACTATTTTAGCATACAAATTGCTTTTTAATTTAAAATGAAAAAAATCAAAAATAGTTATTTGATTATTTTAAACTAGCTGCTACTTTCTCTGTTCATTATGCCAGAAATATTTATATTTACTGTCTTCTCTCCCTAAATGCATGTATGAAATTGCTGGACTTTCTGATGCCGTTCTTTAATAGATGTATTACCAGTCCGTTCACATTTTTTCCTATAATAATTTCAAGCTGCTGCTATTATGTTTAGTAGTTCTTTTTTTTTTTGCTCCACTTGGTGTCAGTTAAGAGAACAAATAACAACTTGCCACTCGTTATTTTCTGTATTATTCCCGTTACTTCTTTCCAATGATATTTCCTAATTTTGTAGCTCTGACATATATGTAAGGTTGGTTTCTTCCATCTGCCATCTCCCAAATTTGTCATTTATAGTTGCAACATATTTTATCAAGTCTTTCAACTGTAAAACATCACCAAAATAATAATATAAATTTCCCCATAACTGCTCCTTTTAAAGTTTCATTGAGACCTGATTTGCAAATATATTTCCTGTTCTTCTTTGATGAGTCAGTCTGAAATCCCCTTTCCTATTTTTATCACATGGAATTATTTTCCTCAAGATGCCATACATTTTTAATAAAAGTTCATTATACATTTTTCCAAAATACCTTCAAGCCCTTCTAGTTCCTTTGTACCCTTAAAACCTGGTTCCTAATTTGTAGATATTAAAAATACAAGGGAGGCAGCCAGTGCAATCCTAAACAGAGTTACACAACTCTAAATTCATTAAAAATCAGTTGGCTTAGAATGGTGTAACTCTTCTTAAGATTTCATGGTTAACCTTGTAATTTATCACATACCTCATTAAATGCAGTTAATCTGTTACCAACATATAAATCACAAAATCTTGTCAAACTGGAAGATTCCTGGGCAGTAGAGTTACTCATGTTCCTTGCTACAGAAGTATTTATGTGCAAATAATGGAGATATTTGTGACATGATAGATACTAGATATGTTTTGTACTTTATCCAGACATTCATAATAATTTTTTGTAATATCTTTTGGAGCTAAAGAACCCTGAGTAATGATCTGAAGCCTCTTGTGCCTCTTGAAAAGCTGTTCCTGAGGTGGTGGTGGGGGCGCTTCAGGTATGCATGGAATTGAGAGTTTATTTTCTCAAGCATGGCTTACTTATTAATAATATATTTGTATAACTTTTTTGAATTAATATACTTGTATGTATTTTATGAAGTAAAAAAAAAGAACAGCATGGATTCAAGGCGAGAGGTTGTAGCCTTGGTGGAAAGTCCCAGAACCACTATGAGTAGGGTTGCCAACCTCCAGGTGGTGGCTGGAGATCTCCCGCTATTACAACTCATCCCCAGACAACAGAAATCCATTCACCTGAAGAAAATGGCTGCTTTGGAAGGTGGACTATATGGCAATGTACCCCATTGAAGTCCCTTCCCTCCCCAAACCCCACCCTCCTCAGGCTCCACCCCCTAAGTCTCCAGGTGTTTCCCAACCCAGAGCTGGCAACCTTAGCTATGAGAGAGGGAGGAAGGGAGACACACACACATACACAACACATACCCCTTCTCGTGAAAATGGAAGTGCCTCCCGTTTGATCCATTAGTCTTCTTTATTATGCAACAGTTTGTCCCACTCTTTTAACATGGCCCATTATTTCAGTGGTATGTTTTAATTTATCTTCAGTTTCTCAGCTCCCCACCCCCAATTCCATTGTTTGCAAGTCCATTCAATGCTCGTGGGTATAGAGTAAAGCCCATATCCTTCTGCCAATCTTTCCAGTTTTTATATTTGAAATAATGCCCAAATTGACAAAAATGTAATTGATCGTATGAGTTACGGCAGCATGAGTGGGATATATAATCTCTGGACTGCATGTAATTTCTTTATTTATTATCCAGGGCTGGAACACCTTAGGAAGATGTGTATCACTTGCTTCTTCTGCAGTTTTTCAAAAGCCCCTGTCACTTTCAATTCTCCCACTCAACTATCTTTCTAACTTCCTTCTCCTAAAACTCTGACTACCGTTCAGCAGAAACTAACAGTGCAATCTTAAGTAGAGTTACATCCTTCTAAATCTATGGAAGTCAGTTGGTTTAGAAGGGTGTAACACTGCTAAGGATTGCCTGGTATGTCTGGCAGCCTCTACCTAGATTCCCTTGGGTTTGGTTTGGCTGACTAAGGTTGGCTAGGCAGTTGAATTGATGCACAGTGAATCGTTGCCTTTTCAGATATTTCTCTTTTCTTAATAGGATTAAAGCTTTCTCCTAGCATCTTTATAATTCTTTTCTTTGTGATAGAAGTGTGCTGCGTTTCAGTGTCCTAAACTGTTCAGTATTTTCATTGCTAAAAGTGCAGCCCATTTAAAGGACAGAAAAACAAGTAAATACCAAAATCAGAAACAGTCTCTCTAGGACGTGGAAAACATCTCTCCTTATCTAAAAGTTACTTCACTTCCTACGCTGTTCTGATTATCACTAATGAATCAACTCCAGTTACATGGTGCTTTTCTTGTTATTTAATCTAGTGGTCAAAAAGTGCCTTTCACAGTTATTTATATCCTGAAGTTAACTGAAGATTTTTGTTTTCTGGATGCTAGGAGTAAATGGTAAAATAGCAAAGCAGTTTTGCTGTCCTACATTTGTTATCAGTTTAAGTGTTTGTGACTGTTCAGTATCAGATACAAGGTATCGGACTTATGTTGTTTTCATAATTATTTATTTATTCATTCATTCATTCATTTTACACACTACCTTTCTCACAGTGAACGATGATCTTTAATGTGTACCCTCATTGAGTAGCCTTTTATAACTGGAGGAATTAAAGCTGATGAAATGAGCAGTGACTCATGAAAGCTCATACCTTACCTCAAATTTTCTTAGTGTTTAAGGTGCTACTGGACTCTTACTCTTTTCTACTGGAGCAAATAAGTGGTTTAAAGTATGTGGTATTTTACTTTTAAGACAAAGAGTGAATGAACATAAAATAATTTTGTCCTCCCGACTTGATGAAAATAGCTAGGACTGGTACAGGAAGTAACTTAGGGGTGTGGTTCTGTACCAGCCAGTTCAGTGGTTTGACAAATAAAATCATGTTCTTCCAGGTAGCCAGAAATGAGGTCTCAAAAGCAAATAAATGCCACATTCTGCCAAGTTTCACCCATGGTATGATGGGTTCCACTTCTGGCTTGCCAGAGTTTTCCAGGCTCCTCTTGCCCTTGCTCTTCCCCAGTGAAAACCCCCCACCTAAATGACGATTTCTTTTGAAATCAGAAATTGGAAACCCTAAATAACCGGTTCAAAAGGATGCTTCCCTTTTCTCTTGATCTTACCAAGGATATATTAATTAAATCGAATAACTTTATATTTTTCAGTACTTGAAATGTTCTCCCTGTCTACTTTCCATTTTCTGTACTGCAGACTTTCCATTAGAGAGAAAAAATAGCCTATGGGTCCTTAAGAAAAAAGATTGTGGGGCAGGACGACCTCTCTCTTCTGTTTTGCTGAATCACGGCTTTTGAAATGTACGAGGGTTTCTGCATTTCTTTCTCAACTCTAATTTCAGATGTGAAATTGAAATGCTTCCTGATATTTTGCTTCTCTGTGCCTGTCTGTAACAAAGGAAGTTACTGCACCAGTTAGCTTCGGCAATCAAGCATACCGTCTGTGGGCTCAATTATATCGGCTCTTGCTTTTGGCTTGCAATTATAGTGCTATTGGCAGCCTTCTACAGGAGTTCCCCACTTTTCAGATGAAAGCAAAAAATATATATATAATCAAACATTTTTGAAGCCTACGGTAGTAACGTGATCGAAGTGCAGTACCAAGATTTCTCTTCTTTGAAAAACATACAGTACAAGCTGCTTCTCATATTTGTTTTAAATCAATAGTTTCATTTTACTTGGTTTGATGAGTAGCTACAAACAGTTATTAAAAGTTCTAGTCTTTCAGTGTATGGAAAGAGGCAGGATTCATTTAAGCAGATTTATAGTAAGGAGTTAAATAAAATAATGATGGCTTGCTGTGATCTGGTTTCCTTTAAACGCAAAACAAGTTAAGGCAGGTTCAAGGCAAAATTCTCCAATCTTGTATGTTTCACATGGTAGCGCTTCAAATCTTTTACATTTTGGTATTTGTTAATATTCAAAATAGTTTATTATGACCTGCCTTGTCTCAAGATTTCATTCCATTTTTAAAAGTGTTTTACTGTACACCTACACGGGCACCTAGTAAAGTGATGCAGCTGGGGTTCTACACACAGAAGAGCAGACTGTTCATATTCCTAGGATGATCGAGATTCACATGTACTAGCAGCTTCTGCATATCCAGCTCCTTTCTTCAGTCTAACAGCCTTTTTGAGTGGGAGGAGGGAGCTGAAATCCTGCTCTTTGGCTGGTGCTAATTTGGGTTCAGAATCAACCATCTTCTTTCTTTGCCAACACATGATCGGTAGGTTTTTAGCTAGTTCAAATACAGACAACTCCAGATGCTCCACACTTAATTCTTACAGTGTAGGTGTCCATATTAACAACTTTATGACAATGTGTTCACATTCTGCATGAAAAGAACTGCATCAATAAACTGCATCAAAGTAAATGTATAGCTTATGAAATGCATGCATTCTTCTACTTCTAGTGAATTTTTACTTGCTTTCGGCAGTAACAGGGCTGTTGTAAGAACTGAGTATGAATATCTTAATGTGAGACTAACTGGAATTTTATTAATATACAGAAAAACATATTGGATAATAAAGATACCCAGGCCTATGAGGACATGATGCAAGGACACTTACTAG
This sequence comes from Gekko japonicus, assembly GCF_001447785.1. Lineage (NCBI taxonomy): Eukaryota > Metazoa > Chordata > Lepidosauria > Squamata > Gekkonidae > Gekko > Gekko japonicus. The sequence continues at coordinate 566,389 of NW_015172034.1, read as the reverse complement.
GATTTGGGGTAATCAAGTGGAAGGCAACGACTAAGCATAGATTTCATGCAAAATGTTGCACTGTTGTTGGTTTTTTAAAGACTGAGAATGGGTTACACAGGCATGGTGCACAATTAAAAATATCTCTGTGTGTGCAGGAAAAATACAAATTGAGGAGATCTTCCCCCTTCTCTCCCACCACCACTACTTCACAAAAGCAGAAAACTGCTATATGTCAACAGCAGCTGGCTGTTAAACTTTATATAATTCTGTTGTGTGGATTTAGAATGATATAGCCAGAACTGAATAGAAGAGGACATTATCACACAGATGGAAGTGAGGACAAATACCATTTTAATTTGGCGAACCTGGCCAGGCTTGTTGAAGATAGGGAGTTATACAAAGTTCTCAGCCTCATTATCTGACAATATTGCCTGAATGTTTGTAGATGTGTATAAGGGAAAATATTAGTGATTTGGCTACAAAAATACTTACAAAGAGAATTTTGAAATCCTGTTGTGGCTTTCACTCAGAATGAGTTTCCCCCCCCCTCTGTTTTAAGAAAGTGCTGTGTACTGTTTGACAGGCATTTTAATTTTTCTTTGGCCTAGCTGACTAAATTGGAATGATTTTTCCTTATATTAGTTGTAAAATACCAGCTGTTACTCTGTTTTTGCTTTAAGTTGTTGTTGTTGTTGTCCAGTCGCACAGTCGAGTCCGACTCTTCGCGACCCCATGGACCAGCTCCCGCCAGGCCCCTCCTGTCTTCCGCCGTCCTCTGAAGTTTGCTCAATTTCATGTTGGTTGCATCTATGACACTGTCTAACCATCTCATCCTTTGCCGTCCCCGTCTTCTTTGACCTTCAATCTTTCCCAGCATCAGGGTCTTCTCCAGTGAGTGCTCCCTTCTCATTTGGTGGCCAAAGTATTTGAGCTTCAGTTTCATTATCTGGCCTTCCAGGGAACAGTCAGGGTTGATTTCTTTTAGGATTGACTGATTTGATCTTCTTGCAGTTATTATTAAGTTATTAGCAAAGTTTGTTATGACCAGCACTGGGTTTTGCCAGTACTCATATGTAAAATTCCCCAGATTTCCAACAATTCCCCACTTAGGACATGAGAGAGCCCCCCCCCCGTCCCCGGTGCTGGTGCTCGGTACCAATGAGTACCACCATGAAAAAGCCCTGGTTATAACCTATATAATTAAGATGGGCCTCTTCCATTAAATACCCATAGCATCTACAGACTTCCAGAAAGCTCGTGGGGAAGATGCCATTAAACCTTAGAAGTTCCTGTCAATTCCCAGAATAAGGAGTTGAACCAGGCAGTTGGCATGATTGCTCCCACTGCATAGATCTGAAATCACAAGTTGCTTCCTGGGGAATTTCTGGAGAGGAAATTGTTGGAACAGTATAACTGGTGGAATACTAAGGCCCACTTAGACCCCATTTTAAAGTTTTATTTCTTTGCAGTACTGATTGTAAAGACATCTTGCTTCTCTGCCAGCATTACATCTACAAGGTACAGTCAAACAAAGCTAATTCCACATAGGTTACAGTGCAATCCAAAGAACATTTTTCTGGGAGGAAGTCTTCCCCCCAAATAAACCTGCATAGGATCTTGCATAGATTGTTCCCTGCACCTCTAGTACAGAATCCCACAGAACCATCAGCAGTAGCCCACTGTGACAAGTCCATTTATAATAAAATTGCTTTCATCCATTATGTCTTGGATGTTAGTTTGCGTAGATGAGTTTCAGTTGATTTCACCTGAGAATGCAGAAAAGGTACTTGGAGAAATCTTTGCCCTGTTGACCCTTTTGGCTGGTGACATCTAGCAGTGGCAAGTTGGTCAATTGCTAGTTTGGTGATAAATAATGTTTAATTAAGGTTGTCTGCCAGGCACTTTGAAGCAAGTAGTTGTTAGGCCCCTTCTTAAGAAGAAGCCATCTTCTGATTCTGCATAATTACATGCTTCTCTCTGACATGCAGTTTAGAGGCAACAAAGGGTGATGGCTGAACAACTCTGGGTTGCTGTTGGATGAAGTTGGTTATATGGATTGATCTCAATCTATCTTTTGTCAAGTTTTGCATTAGAAACTGTGTTGTTTATCCAAACAGTTGACATACTGGGAGAACGATATCAACTGTGTTGACTTTCCTGGTTTTCTTGGCAGCTTTTTATATCATTGACTATGATATCTTTCTGGCTTGCCTCTCAGAGTTGGAGTATTGCTTTCTACTGAAGATAGACTTCAGGAAGTATTGGCTTCGTTTTTCTCATGAGACTTATCATGTGGGATCCCTCAAGGTTCAAATTTGTCTCCTGTGCTGTTTTTACATCTACATGCAGCTGCTATGAGAGGTCGTCCAAAGTTATGGGACAAAGAATATTCAATACAGTGTTACATATCACTGTGGGGAGGGGATCTTCTTCCCCCCCCCCAGCAATATATTATTACCTGTTAATTACTCAGCTTGTATTGCTATTATCCCTTTGGTATCTATTTCCACTTTCAATTTATTTGAATTTATTACATTGTAGGTTCTTCTGGCACATGACTCTGCATTACAGTAGCAGCATGCGATAAACATACAAAAATTCTATTCCCATTCTATTGCTGTAATGTTTAAAGGAACCCTTGGTATCATTATATGTAATTCTGAACATGGTCCTAGATATGGATCATTAAATCTGCAAATTAGGGTTGTGTCCAAAGAAGGGGGATTTTTCTGTGAATTTGGGGAACCCAGAGCATTTCAGAAAATTTCAAAGAAGGGGTATGGGGAATTTCTTAAAATCTTTAAGTTCACCTTATCAGAAAAAAACAGCTGCCATTTTGAGTGTTGCTTAGCAACTCCATTAAATAGGCATCCAGCCACAGTAAAGGAAGGGGAAGGCCACTACAGGAGCTACACAGGCTGGGAATAAAGTGAGGGATGGATGAATGGGTGGAGGGAAGAAAGTAAGAGATGGCTCAGAAGGAGCAGGCAGCAGTGGGGAAGCTGAAAACAAAGAACCCTGCCCAGACACATGAGCGAGCAAGCTGGGCAAGTGGTGGTAGAGGCAGGAAGGGTGGAGGCAGCGCAAGTGAACAAGTCAGGCTGCAGCCATAGGGGCAGAGGAGAAAGACAGGCCACATAAGCAGTAAGAGGAGGTAGTGGGAAAGCAAGAAAGGAAGGGGGAAACTACAGGAGGAAGTAGGGACCTTCCATACTAATTCCTTGCGGTTCTTGCTTGTACAGTTATAATTAAATTAATGAACTTCTCTGGGTTTCATTTTGAATTAGTTCAGTTTAAACAAGTTAACTTGGGCTTGATTTCCGTTGTTGTGGGAATTGGGGAACTAAACAGTTATGCTCTTCTAAGTCCATAAGCTTAAATTTATTTATTTATTTCATTTCATTTATACCCCGCCCTCCCCACACGCGGACTCAGGGAGGCTTACATAAGCACAAAGTGCTACAGAGGTAAAACAGGTTAAAAACAGTTAAAACTAATTCACATCCAACAGGATACATGAGAGACTATAAACACACTACTCCCCATTGCATATCAGGAGGGGATCAAAAAGGGGGGGACGCCATGGGCCATGATGTTCCAGATGACCAATCGGCCCGACCCGGCGATACTGCTCTGCTGTTGCACGGTGGTGGTTGTGGTGGTGGCGGCTCCTACTCAAAAGCCTGGCGGAAGAGCTCCATCTTGCAGACCCTGTGGAACTGTAAAAGGTCCCGCAGGGCCCTTATCTCTTCCGGGAGCTCATTCCACCAGGTAGGAGCCGCCACCGAAAAGGACCTGGCCCTTGTGGTAGCAAGCCTGGCCTCTTTAGGGCCCAGGGTCACCAGGTGGTGTTGTGACCCCGACCGAAGTGCTCTTTGGGGCTTGTGTGGGGAAAGGTGGTCCCTCAGGTATGCCGGACCCTGGCCATGTAGGGCTTTAAAGGTAAGCACCAGCACTTTGAAGCGAATCTGGTACGCTATAGGCAGCCAGCGTGTAACTGTGAAGATGGCAGTGTAACTATGCAATCCTCTGCAGAAGTTATTCCAGTATAAGGAATATTGATTCCAATAGTCATACTGGAGTAACTCTACATTGGGTTTCCATATTATTCTCCTATGTCTGCTGGTGGCCCTGGATACTCTAGGGCCAGCTCCTAGGCCCTGACAAGAGTTCTTCCCATTGCCACTATAAAAATTTGTATGAGAAAGGGAAGGGGGTGGTAGTAGTTGTGAGAGGAACCAAGATGGGTTTTAACCAATTACAAGCTGGACCCGATTTTCTAAGATGGCTGAGTTTAACTTCTAATGGATTGAGTGTGGTATATTTAAAACTCTGAGAATTTGGTTTTTAACACATGTTCTTCTTCCAGGCATTGGCAGCATTACTCTTTATAATTCTCCCCAAGAATTCAAGAGCATGCCTCTACCCTCTGATTGTGTAGAATCTTGTATTTCTTATTTCACCAAACACTAGAAAGCATGAGTTTTCTTTCTCTGCAAACACAAGTTGTATAAACCTTGAGAATTTCCAAATAAACGGCAACGCACTTCTGCGCTGTATGATGTATCTCATCAGATGTCAGCAAGCTGCCAAATGTTCTTTTCATTGTGTATGTACTCTGGTTACCTTCCTACAGATCATACCTAGAGAAAATGTATCCCGTTACTTTCAAGGTGTTGCTGTTTTTTTAATAATTGGTAGGGATGAAAATGGGTTTGAGAACAAGGAAACCATATTTTTTTTGTTTCATATCTTATTCTGTTTAATTTCTTTGCAATAAAATGAAGCTGTATGTACAGGTCAGTAGGTTTATGCATAGTGAATTCATTATGGCTTCCCAGATGCTCATATTTAACTAGTAATGATATTCCTGAAAGCAGTAGTTCATTCAAAGGTTATCTCCTTAATTAATGGCTTTTTAAACTAGTTACTACTTTCAGCTTAGTTTAGTGATTTTTATAGTCTACTAGATAAATTTACCATATAGTTTCCTGGTAGGCAATTTGAGGTAACCATACTATATTCAGTGTCTAATACAAAAGTCTGCCTTTACTGGGTCCATAATTTGTGGGTCTAATTCATACATGCATATACATCACTTGATAGCTGAGAGTCAAAAAGTGCATGTTGCTTCCATCAAACTCTCAGTTCAGAAACAAACTTTTATGTAAACTGAGAACTTTTATGTAAACTGCCCCCCCCCCGCATTGCTATATAGATGGCTAAACAGATCCTTACGATCCTTCCCATCAAAAAATGGAATTATAAATTATGTAAATGCCTGGTACATGCATGCTGCCATTTGCTTGGTTGCAGCATACTCATTCCTATTATATGGGCCTGCTCCTGTCAAGTATCTGAATAAGCCCATTGTTTTGAGTTGACATCAGATGATATGAAAGGTCTCCCTGTAGTAGATTGATCTGTGATGGGTCATTTACATATGCAAGTCATCATTTGGCACTACAGTCAACATGGGTGAAAGTAAGGCAATACAAGCCAGTACTGAGTACCGGTAATTACCATCTTCTGCTTTGAGCCCCCTGAGAGAGAGTACTAGTAAGAAATCTAAGTTACTTTTACCCCTGAGTTAACAATGTGTAAGTGTGAACTGGACATTGCTATAATACTAGTTGGAACATACATTGTCATGCAAGTCCAGAAAGAGGCACTTAAGACTTACTGGGTATTACTGTTGAAAGTTAAATTAAAATATTTGGATTTCAATTCATTTAGACCTGTTGCTTTTATTTTCATTTCTTTTCTGTTTAGAAAATTTGTATGCTGCCTCTCCAGGCCTGCTGACGAAGGCTCATTACAATAAAACAAGAAGAAGAATAAGAGATTGGATTAATACCCCGCCTTTCACTACCCAAAGGTGTCTCAGAGCAGCTTACAAACTCCTTTCCCTTCCCCTTCCCACAACAGACACCCTGTGAGGTAGGTGGGGCTGAGAGAGCTCTTGACAGAAACTGCTCTTTTTCAAGAACAGCTCTTATCAGAACTACGGCTTGACCCAGGTCATCTATCCAGGTGCAAGTGGAGGAGTGGGGAATCAAACCCAGTTCTCCCAGATTAGAGTCCGCGCACTTAACCACTACACCAAACAAAGCATACAACAATAAAAACAAATCATAGCAATAATAAAACAACCCTAGTCAATAATAAATTAAAAACAACAACTAAAAGCCAAGCTAACACATAAAGGCATACAAACAGGGGGGAACGCGGGGGAACATAGTTCCCCCGGGTGAGGTACAGGGGGCGGGGCACATGATGAAGCCCCGCCCCCCGCTTCCGGCCCTCATTCTCTCATGGGGCTCGGCAGTGGAGCTGCAAGGCCGGCACCGGCAGCCGGGACCGTTGGGGGCGGTGTGTGTGTGGCTTTATGACACATTTCCGGTGATGTCAGGAGGTGTGGCCTTATGACACACTTCCGGTGATGTCAGGGGGTGTGTCATATGCTAATGAGTTATGCTAATGAGTTCCCCTAGCTCTTTTTCTACGAAATGACCCCTGCATACAAACATCAGCAAAGTCTAAAATGATATTACCAAAACAGTCCTCAGGCTAGGAGCAGGCCAAAACCCAACTTAAAAAGATGGAACCTCTTATATAAAAACTTGGGTGAAGATAAATGTTCTCTCTCAAAGGGAGAACACTCTAGTATGCTTGGATTCCTCTTCCCACAATCCCTAGAGGCAGGAAATTGATTGCCCTTTCCCCCCCCCGGGGGGGGGGGTACCCATCCTCAGTCTTTTTCCTGCCTCTGCCTGCGAGAGCAGTGGATTTAGAGAGCTCCTGAGATTTTCCTTTAAGGAGTTCCTTTGGTTGCACTTTTGTTCTTCTCTTTCCTCATGTGTGCTTTTCCCTTTGTTTAAAAAACACAGTTTGTTCTTCTGGTCTCGTCTTCCCTGCTGCTTCAGTCATGACGGTGTCTGAAGCTGAGGTCTCCAATCATGGGACCTTCTCCGAGGGAGAGTTGGGGGAGGAGATCCCCAGGCAGCAGAGTAGGAAATCCCAGCAATCCCGCTTGCCCAGCCATTCTGCTGTGGCAGAGCTCCTGGAGGGCACCATAGGCCACAAATTGCCTGGCTTGGATCATGAAGAAGCAGGCTCGATTTTTGGTGTCTGTCATAAGAATGCACCTGTAGCACTTGTCAGTCTAAACTAACCCTGTATAATGTGTTACCTGAACCTCTAGGTTCGTAATGGTCTGGTGAGTGCCCCTTACCAAGGCGGGTAGAATGTTAAAAGAAAGTTAGTTGGAATGCAATACAAGGTTATTTAAACAATAAAACTGTTTATTAGCTAAAGACAAGCAAGGAATACAAAAAAGAATAAACAGTCAGTGGTTATATATATAGAACAAAAATTTCCCCATGCACAGAAGCTTCTGGACTGGCCCAGAGAGATCACGAAAGGCAAAGCCTTCTCTGGATCTCTGAGAGTCAGTGCTGAAATGAAGCTTCTGGCCTCCTTTTACACCATATTGGTCCCATACATTTCGATAGAGCCATAGAAATTATAAACTGCATCAATTAACTAACTGCCCTGTTAATTGTGGGCCATCATGGCCTAGGAAATGTTCACACATTCCAGAGGCAGTGGGGCACCCTGATGCTCCTTTGCAAAACAATGCAAGATAGCACCTAAATCTCTAAATGACAAAGCCAATAATGTTACAATTTCAGGATGTTCTTTGTTTCCTTGACTCAGAGCAGACATTCAGGCACTGTTTGCTGGCTAGAGGTGTGCAGTGAGTGTCTGCATGTCGGCAAGCCTTTAGTATTACAAATATTCTGGCTTCCTTGACCTAATGGCAGGTGCATACCAATCCTTTATTTCTAAATGTTTCCAAATTCTTTAGGTTCATGAACAATGTAATGCAAATGTTGGTTCCTGTGTAAGATGGAGGAAAGATATCTCTTGAGACAAAGGCCTAGCAAAAATCATGTTGGAAGTCATGTACTGCTAGCTGTTTGGAAAGTTACAGAAATAGAGGAGAGAAAAATACTATGATTTATTTATGAAATTAATTGTATAAATGGGTTTTAAATTTTCTGAACCAACTATTTTTCTCACAACAGTGTCAAAACTGCACCCTCTACTGATCAGCCAGGACGGCCTATATTGGCCCATCAGGCCTGCTCAACGCAGCCTTCTGCAGCCCTCAGAGCAATGGGTCAAAGGGAGACAATAGCTCCTCACCAGGGGGGAATCCAGGAGGGGGAAGAGCCATTTGTTGTCCCACCAGGCTTCCAGGGCTGGCTAGAACAATTTGTCTCCAATCGGTTAGAGAAGAAGAAAGCTTCTTTACCCTCCCGAAAAAGACAGTGCAAAGCCTCTTGCCCTTCATCACCCCCTCCTCTCCAGTCGAGCACCTTCCAAAAAAGGCCTCTAGACACAGAGAAATGCCAGGACTCCTGTTGGCCAACAATGGCTGCCTGTAGGAGCACCTTCCCCATTAGAAGCAATTATTCAAAATTATCAGACTACAGATCTGAACATAGGGATTTCCCTTGAGGCTCTGAGGATTGTGATGCAAATCTAGTTGTCTGTGGACAAAGTCCCTCAACAGAGCCAGCCAGTGCACTACCTTTCTCACAAGGAGCTTCCCACTGTCTTGCACAAAGCATTAAAAATCACACAGCTTTCTGTCCCTAAGGTGGGAATCCCCCAGGAGGAACAGGATGATGGCAGTAAAGGGGACCCTGAGGGTTTCTCCAGGGTTAGAGAGCTGGGTTCAACCTTTCTCCTTGGCTGCAGTCACACACACTAAATAATCCACTTTCAATGCACTTTCCAACTGGATTTTGCCAGTTCACACAGTAGAAATCCAGTTGGAAAGTGCACTGAAAGTGGATTGAAAGTGTATTATTTAGCATGTGTGACCGCAGCCTTCCCTTGCTTTTTAAAACTGAGATAAAAGAGGAATGGTCAGATTCTACCAATAACCATTTACATTTAGGACACGATAAAAGAATGTACTCTTTTCCTCCCAAGGTAACCAGCTTACTCCAGTAAGTTCCAGTGGTAGATGCTCCCTTGGCTAGCTTAGCATCAGGGGTAGCTCTTCCAAAAGAAGGAGAGGGTACCCTTAAAGATCCCAATGATCAAATAAGTGACTCAGCTCTCCGCAGAGCCCATGAGGCCTTCTCCATTAAAGCTTTTGCTACCACTTCTCTGATGGCAAGAGTCTCAAATATGTGGCTTCATAAATTGTCCCAAGAATACCCAGATTTAAATCAGTGCCTGTCAAGTTACATGTACAATCTGGGAAGCAACCTTCATGTCTGATGCTAGCCTGGACATGATCAAGTTCTCAGCTTCCACAGTGGTATCCAGAAGACATCTCTGGCTCAAATCCTGGAATATGGACTCCCTTTCTAAGTCTCATTTGGCATTTTGGCCTTTTTCTTTTTAATTTTGAAATGTTTATTAAGATCAAGTATAACATCTTACTTGAGACCAAGAAGAAGGTCTTGCTGTTGACCTATAAAAGGGAGGACAGACGGCGGGAGAATTACAGTTCACAGTCCTTTCATTCTTATAGAACACTTTCACAATTTAGATCAGACTCCAAGCGGCAGTTGTGGACCAAATCCAAGCCTAACTTCAGAGCCACAAGTCAGTACTACAGTTCAGCCCAAGCACCAGCCTCCAGTAAGGGAGGAAAACAGTGGCAACAACAAAAGTGATACCAGGCTAGCCACCATCAAATAGGTAAAAGAACCTATAACCCATAGCTATTCAATAGAATTTGTCAGCTCACCTCCTGACAAATTTGTGAGCTCAACAGTCCCTCATTGCCTCATCGAGAGACAGTGCACGCAGGATGCCTATCAGACATCTGCTGGGGAACACTGCCGTCGAACCTGTACCATCATCACAAAGCTTTTTAGGCACATTTCGGGGGGGGGGTTCATAGTTTCCCAGAAGAATGGAGAATGAAGGGCTATCCTTGACCTCAAATTACTGAACAGGTTTGTGAGGTACAGGAAGTTCAAATGGAGATCTTGAAGACCATTGTGGAAGCCCTGCAGCCACAGAACTTCATGGCCTCCATCAATTTGACCGAGGCTTATCTTCATGTGCCCGTAACTCCCAGGACAAACAGTATCTGAGATTCACCTTCAGTCGAAAACACTTCTGCACGAAGTCATCCACTTGCACCTGGCTGGATGACCTTGGGCAAGCCGTAGTTCTGATAAGAGCTGTTCTTGAAAAAGGGCAGTTTCTGTCAGAGCTCTCTCAGCCCCACCTACCTCACAGGCAGTGTTCCCTCTAAGCTGAGTTAGTGTGAGCTAGCTCACAGTTTTTCAGCCCCTGGCTCACACATTTTTGTCTTAGCTCAGGAAGGATGGCTCCAGAGCAGACTAATTTATGCAGTAGCCAAATCACCCGCTCACAATTTTAATGCCAGCAGCTCACAAAGTAGAATTTTTGCTCACAGGGCTACACAGCTTAGAGGGAACATTGCTCACAGGGTGTCTGTTGTGGGGAGGGTAAGAGAAATATTTTTGTAAGCCACTCTGAGACACCTTTGGGTAGTGAAGGGCGGGGTATAAATCCAATCTCTTCTTCTTCTTCCAGTTCAGAGCCATGCCATTTGGGTTGGCATCAGCATCCCAGATATTCACAAAACTGATCATCTCACTTGTTGCAAGCCTGCGTCACAAAGAAACCCATATTCATCCCTATCTCAACGATGTCCTTATAAAGTCACCTTCACAAGAGCAGTGACATTCATGACACTATCAAGTGCTTCTGCAGTCATGGTTTCCTAATCAGTCTCCAGAAGAGCCAACTAACACCTGCCCAAGTCATCACACATTTGGGGTCAGTGATAGATTCAATCCACAAAAAAGTGTTTCTTCCACTAGACAGAACACAGATCAGACCGTGAAACAGGTTTGCTCTGTGAAATCAATGGACTTGATGATCCTAGCATGTCCGCTAGGTTACATGATTGCAGCTATCGAGATATCTGTTGGGCCCGGGCACACTCTTGGGTACTTCAGGGGATGTAATTGCCATAGCAGAGGCTCATAGCCCTTCAAAAACACATCAGAGTCACCATCTCAGGAACAAGAAACACATGTTTGTAGGCAAACCCTTCCAAGTGACCACAAACCTACAGATCACAACAGATGTCAGCCTGATGGGTTGGGGAGCCCTTTGCACACTGAGCCACGTCTCATCCAGAGGCTTCCCTCAGCATCAGTCTTTTGGAACTCTGTGCAATTTGTCTGGTACTTCTTCACTTCCAAGACCATCTGTCTCAATTGAACAGATGTATACAGACAGACAACACCACAGCCAAGGCACACATGAACCGCCAGGGAGGCACCAAAGCCAAAAACCTACTGCTGGAGTCAACTATCCTCATGTCCTGGGCAGAACAACAACTGGCCTCTCTCAGAGCAGAACACATAAGCAGCAAAGCATATGTTCAAGTGGATTGGCTCAGCTGCACCTGCCTGGACCAAGGGGAGTGGTCCCTCAGCCAGGAAACATTCCAATTCCTGGTTCTACATTTTGACCTACCATGCGTAGTTTCTAAAGCAACTATTGTGTGTATATTCATCAGGGATGTGATCTAGGTCAAACCTGAATGGCCTCGTGGTTTTCTCAACTTTCTTCAGTTTAAGTCTGAATTTTGCAATGAGTAGCTCATGTTCTGAGCCACAGTCAGTTCCAGGTCTTGTTTTTACTGACTGTATAGAGCTTCTCCATCTTTGACTGCAAATGATATAGTCAATCTGATTTTGTTGTTGTTTCTAAGGCTACACTAAGCAGGTGGCTAAAGGACTGCATCTCCTTGACATATGAATCTCAGGGCTTTCGAGTCCCAGAAGGGATCACAGCTCATTCAACAAGAAGCGCTTCTGCATCGGAAGTGTTCCACACAAATGCATCCATTGTAGATAACTGCAAGGTCACTGCCTGGGCCTCAGTGTCAACGTTTATCAGGCACTACAAGATGGCCTCTATCCCACAGCATTGGGCGGAGAGTCCTGTAGCAAGTTAAGTAGTCCTACTTTTATCTCTATGCTTTGCAGTCACTTTTCCCTCCCTGGATCAGAGGAGCTTTAACATCCCAAGCGTATGAGAGTGTCCTCCTCCCCTCAAGAGAGAATGGAACATTGGACTTACCATGAAGGTTCCTCCTTCTTGAGGGCAAGGAGGACATTCTGGACCCACCCTACTTGGAGGGTCTCTTTTTAGCCTATTACACTTCCTAAAGTGTGACTGACTGTCAGTCTCCATGTCCATTGTTCTTTCACTGTTCTAACAGTTTATCTTTACCTGTATGGTTTGTTTCATGGGGTTCTGTAAGCCTTGTTGTCTGTTTGGCACAAATTGTGGACTGTTATCAGCTGCAGAAGTCTTCAGACTGACAGTGGGCTCCTCCTCCCCCAAGAGATGGAAAGTACAATCAATTTCCTGCCTCTGGGATTGTAGGAAGAAGAACCCAAGCGTATCAGAGTATCTTCCTCGCCTTCAAGAAGAAGGAACCTTCAAGATGGAAAGTACAATTAATTTCCTGCCTCTGGGATTGTGGGAAGAAGAACCCAAACGTATCAGAGTATTTTCCTCGCCTTCAAGAAGAAGGAACCTTCGTGTTAAGTCCCGTGCTCTGTTTTGGCCTAGTGTCTAAAGGAAAGGAAAGCAGGCACCAGGTGGCAGCGAGCCCCACCAAGAGGAAGGGCATTCCAAAAGTGAGGTGAGACCTCTGAAAAAGCCCTGTCTCTGATTGCCACGTGCCTTTGTAACTTCTATTTAATTCAAAGAGCAGTATCAAATAAATATGTTTTTTAATTAAGGAAGTTGGAGAGTTCACATCTTTGATAGTGTGATCCCACCATATGACACATTTCTGAAAATAACAATAACAAACGTCAAAAGACATGGTTTCTGGAACAATAACTAAGTATGGACAACAATAATCAGGCCTGTTGTATTTGGGCAGACCAGGGTCTCGGTCTTTCTGACTTCTGTCTAGCCAGTCCCTTAAAGGTGCATCAATTTGCAGCTCTGCTCTGTGTTTGGATGTCATCTGTTCTTTTCAGGAGTTTCTGGTAGCCCTGGAATATTAATATGTAGTTTTACAGAAAAGAGTGCTTCTGAGGTATGAATGGTTCTACCTGCAGCTCCTGGCCCTCCAGCCCCTCTGGGAAGATTGCAGTTTCCCCCCTTTATATGGAATACTCCCAATTTTCCCCCTTATATGGAATACACCAATTCTTTAGCGCACACCCCCTTGTGGACTCAGGGTTACACCTTACGTCTGTCAATGGGGGCACAGATAGCAGGCTTGGAGGAAGATGTCAGACCATTAATTCATCTACCCCAGTATTGTGTGGTGGCAGCTCACCAAGATTTTGGGGAGGAATTATACAGTAAGTGTAGCTCCACAACTCTTTTACCTGACAGTTTTGCTAACAAAGCACACTCATTGGTAGCTGCTGTTTAAAGGGGACACCAGCAGAGGGGGAAGGGCCTTTTTAACCATTTTTTCTGTTTGGTTTGTTTTCCATGGAAAATTTCTTCCCCCCCCCCCCCCGCTGTGGAAAACTTAGCATGGCTGGGAAAGACCCTTGTATCTGTGATCCTTGTCATGGGAGCTGCCAAGGATTGACTCTGGGACCTTAGCAATGCAAACCACTGCCTTTCCATGGCTCCTTGTTCAAACTAGCGTGGCTGTGGTTATAGTCTCTCTCGTCAGGATTTAGGGCTTCATTTGGCATAATTTCATGACAAGCCCACCCACAGTTGAAATCCCTCAAAAAAAAAATCCCAAATACAGGATGCTGAGCTGGAGAAAAATTACGTATTTATTTTGCAGATCAGAAGGTTGAGACATTGTAGCGGGGCAGAGGAAATGGGGTTTTAAGGATGATGTTAGTTTAAAGCATCCATAAGAAGTCCCCTGGTGGCCTCCTCGATAGCTCTTGATGTGCAAGCAGTTCTCACCAACATCCCTAAATATTACAAAGCCATAAAGGACAATTCATAACCAATCAGGAAATACAACTGCAGTCTTTAAATGTGGCCGAGGCAGTTTAAGTGGTTATATATAGTCTAAGTGTCCTAATTTTGAACTTTTTCTGTCAGCTGCATGGTAATGAAACATTCATTATCTTTTGAAGTTTACATTGGACTCTACTTCAAAAACTATCAGCACATCAAATTATAATATATAACTGCTCTTTTAAAAATCTGATAGTTGTAATCCTTTGTGAGATGCACTTTCTTTTTTACAGTTTCTTCATCAGGGCAGATGTTAGCAACTCACACGGGACAGCTAAAAATGACTTTCATAAAAGCTACAAAAGAAAGCTGTAAATTATATGCTCCAATTAAAGGAGAGAAGCCGAATTTCTGTGGCTTGCAAGGGTGGCTCACGGGAGCAAATTAATATAAGACAAAAGGTATAATGCTAAGGCTAATACTGGTCTTCCTTCCATTTATTGTATTGATTTTACTTACCAGTGATTAGACTCCTTTATGTGCATTTGCATTAAGATCTGGACTTTTAGTACTTCATCTCTCAGACTCTGCTCAAGGGACGGATTTCATGAACCATAAAACCAAGTGCAGCTTGACCATACTAACAGAATAGGCAGCCGTCTCCGGAAGCTGCACAGTCGTCCCAGAAGCATCACAAGAGCCTGAACTCATGCACAGCTTCTACGTGGCCAGCCTTTCTGTGAGCCACAAAACTCCATGCAGCATCACAGAGATACTGCAGCCTATTTGTGCAAGGCTGCCCCTCCCTCAGTAGGGACACAGGAGACACAAACATCCACAACCAGGAGGCCTGCGAGACTCAGAGGGCAGGAAATTCCACCACCCCCCTCCTATGGCCGCCCACCTGGCTCACTGGTGTTAAGGTCAGAGCTGGCCCTTAACATGACTTGTCTGAAGACGAGAGGCAGAGCTAGTAGAGCTGGCGGCAGCACTGGAGGGAGGTGGCAGAGGTGGCTTCTGCTCCTCTCCCCCTGCCTGCCTGCAGAGGAGAGACATAGTGTTGGCAGTGGAGGTAGTTGCCAGGGAGATGGTTCCTGTTCTTCCCCTGCCTACAGAGGAAAGGTGGTGGTGATAAGGTTGGTCTCAGTGGGAGGGAAGTGGTGGCCCCCATTCCACCCCTGCCCATCCTTCAGAGGAGAGGCAATGGCAACAGGGCTGGCATCAAAAACAGGCTCTCCAGCAGCTCCGTTGGGCTGGCTTCTCTCCCACCTCCCCTTCCCACTTAGCGTGGGTTTGCATTTTCTGCACAAGAGCAGACAGTGACCCTGTGGGGGGGGGATTTAACCCCCCTCTATTGGAGGGGTGTCTTCATGTATTTCTGCAAACCTGGGCAGTCCCCCCAGATTTGCACAAGCATGCTTCCTTTTTGAACCTGGCCCCATTCTCTGGGTCTGTCGATCTACATGTGGGCCAGGTACAGCATTAAAGAGAAGGTGAATATAGGAAGTTGCCTTGTGGAGTGGGTTCTTTCCCAACACCTGCTTCTTTTTTAGCTGGAGATGCCAAGAACTGAACCAGGGATCTTCTGCATGCAAAGTACATGCTCTGCCATTACAGCATGGCCTTTCCTCATAAAGGTGGTAAGCACATTGGAACCTGAGTGATTGAGGCTACCTGTTTTTTTAACGAGAGTGGACAGGCATGAATCATGCACCTGTTTCCCAGCCCACTGCGATCTTGCCTTGTTTCATAATTCAGTGTATAATTATACTAAAGGAACCCTTGTGTTGGGAAGATCTACATCCAGTCCTATTACTTACAAAAAATACCCCAGTAGCTAGGTTTTGTTTGGGGGATTGTTTAGGCTTGACCATCACATCCTTGCTTATGGTGGTAAAGTCATCATAATAAGCTTGTGTGTGAGGATGCTTAGCTGGAGTCTGAGGTCAATTCTGATATTCTGTATGTTGGATTGATAAAGGCCCCAGGTATGTGATTCAGTTGCTACATAAACAATAATAATTGGTAGTAGGGTCCCCTTGCTACAACCTGGAGAGTGTATATCTTCGAACAGATTAATAAAGCAGGAATCGAGGTAGTTACAGCTTGTCCTCTCTGGTATTCCCCTGGTTCTTTTGTCCGTCCATCCCCCCCCCCTTCTGTACCTGCAGTACAACTGATGACTCCACGTTCAGCCTACCACAGCTGGCAAAGAAACCTATTCCACAGAGAGGGAGCAAATACGAGAAGCCTCAGCTACGTTGTCTCCTGCTTTACCAGAGCATTTAAAGTAAAATGCACATTCTTCAGATTGCACCTTAACATTATAATTGTCCACTATGTGGAATGATTCAGGTTGCATCCCAGTCTGCCAGGGCTTTGTATGGGAAAGAACTGGTAAAGCTCTCTGACAAGAATGCCAGACATAGCCTCGCTAAGACTGCAGGTCAAGAAGTACGGGACATCAAACAGCACCCCGTGGCTTCTCCTCCTACATTTGTACTCCTGGCACCAAGCCAGGTTAACAGGAATTTTCAGTGGTCTGTTATTTCCCATGTCTTACAAGCAGCTTTGCTAGCTGCATATGCTCTCTGGCCTTCTCTGACCCCCTGAGCTGCAAAGCAACCACCAGGAAAAAAAACGTGCAGCAACGTATCCCATAAAAGATGTACGGGGTGGTGGTGGTGCTGGAATCTACCAGTACAAGCTTCTTTTTCTTTTTGTCCCTTTCTGTTTTCTACAATTAGGATTAATTGATTTTTGAAATCATATTCCATATCTCAGTTCACATTCTTTTAGAAATTGATTGGCTACAAGTAAACATGTACAGTTAGCCCATCCTCGAACAGCAATTCGGGGAGCAGTTTTACCTGCTGACAGTACAGGTCATGATTCATCAGTTTCATAATGATTGTGAACCTTACACAAGACTTTAAAAATCTAGGTCTTGATGAGTGTGATAATTCTTTGGATCCCTTTCCCCCCAGCAACAAGAGAGAAGGGGGGGGGGACACTGCGTGCTTCTTTGATATATTAAAAATAAAATCTGCTTGGAAAAAGTAAAAAAATCAAATTCCGACTGCACGTATTAAATATTTTCAGGGTCATATTAATTTCCTGTGGGCAATTTGTGATTGTATTGCAAAGCAGAACAAAGATTCTTAATGTCTGCATAAAACGATGCTTTGTGACCCTCTTAAAATGCAGATGTGGAAAAAGCAATATCGTAATTTGCACCAGCATATAAACATGCTTCTTTGTGCCCCTTTCTCCCATTACAGTCTCCCTTGTTATTGCTTTGAATTCTTTTAATGATACTTCTTTCAGTTATTATTTATTTTCCTTGTATGCATTAGAAAACATAGGGCAGCTCATATGGGGCCCCTGGTTGTCTCCCAGACAAGCCCTATCTACCCACTCAAAGACCTTTTAAAACTCAACCTTACCACAAAATAAGTCAGGATTTGTTATTTTCTGCTACAGAAAGTTGATACCTGCTCTCTAAGTGCTTTTATTTTTAGTTGTATACCCATATATTGGTAAAGGTGACATAGCAGGAATTAACCCTATGTAGGTGTAAAGAGAATTTGGAGCTATCAAAGGTTGGGCCATTGGGGGGATTGTTTAGGCTTGATTCCCACATTCCCATTTGGAATGGAAGGCTCTAGCAAGGCAGATCCTTCCTACCTTTGAGCAAGGGCAATACTTGAGGGGTAGGGGACCCACATGGATGGACAGTCATGCAAAACCATGGAACTGTGATGCCTGGGAAGGGGAGGCTAACTCTCCCCCTCCATATGACTGTGCTGTGCGTCCTATTGACAATTGCTGCCCCCCAGATGATTTAAGCCGGGGGGGGGCAGCCGCAGTAAATGTGCCTTTTATCTTCTTGGATTTTAAAGCAGCCTAGGAGAATCACTACCCATTGGTGAAATAGTGCAGTGGGAAGAGATGAGAGATGAGCTCTCCAGGGTACTGTGGCCCCAATCCGTATCAGCCCTCTGTGGATGGCTTTCAGAGCTGATTTGCATATCACAGGATCTGAACAAGAATCCCCAGCAAGCATCATATCTGGTTTGGTTCTAGTTCTCCAGACCTAGACTCTTTTTCCACAGGAAGAAGCAATGTTCATGTGTTAGGTTTTTTCTGTTTCATTGTGGTGCGAATCTAATGTTCACCATTACTAAACACACAATTAATGATTCTTCTCTCTTTATGAAAATTATACCATTATTAGTGTTATCTTCTCTTGTCTGTTGACCTTGGCCAGCTTGGTGTAGTGGTTAAGAGTGGTGGACTCTAATCTGGAGAACTGAGTTTGATTCCCCAGTCCTCTACATGAAGCCAGCTGGGTGACCTTGGGTCAGTCACATTTCTCTCAGAACTCTCAGCCCCACCTACCTCATAGGGTGTCTGTTGTGGGGAGAGAAGAAGAAGAAGACTGGATTTATACCCCACACTTCACTACCTGAAGGAGTCTCAGAGCAGTTTACAATCCCTTTCCCTTCCCCTCCCCATAATAGACACCCTGTGAGGTAGGTGGGGCTGAGAGAATTCTCTTGAGAATTGCCCTTGAGAGAACAGCTCTGAAAGAATTTATGACTGACCCAAGGAAGAGAAGGGATTGTAAGCCACTCTGAATGCCTTCAGGTAGTGGAGGATGGGATATAAAACCAACTCTTCTTCTTCTATACCTTTTTAAAGAATTGATAAGGAAGAATAATTGAGCCTTTTGTGTGTGTATGCTAGGCAAAGTATACTAAGCTATATAGTATATTCCATTTCTTGGTCTCTCCCCCCCCCCCCCAGTAAAATTATGGTTGACACAAGGAAAGTAGTATGATCTTAATTCTGTGTTTCAACAGTCAATAACTCACTGTTATGAGGAATTTATATCAGATATTGTTTGTTTCTTAGAAATGTTTAATATCTGCTTATTTTATACAGACGCTCAAAGTGGGGAACAATCAATCTTAAAATACATTTCAAAACAATGACTACACTAACACTATAAAATCAACCCTAAACAATGAAACTTAAAGCCCACATAAGAGCCATATCCCCTGCTGAAGTTTAGCGTTGCAGAAGGGGATCCAATCAGGAACAGAACACAGGACAATCCATCAAACAAACAAAAGCCCTTCCCCAGTGCTATGGCCCCAGTCCATATCAGGTCCAGTCCATACCAGCCTTGTCTCCTTATTGTAGCTCAGTTACACATCTGGGGGTCTGATCACAGTGTCTTGTATTTTGGCCTTGTATAATTTTATTGTGTAGTGAATTAGTGGTGAATGCAGTTACATTTGGCAGCTCATTTATTCTGGACAGATTGGCACCCCAGATAGGACCTCCCCACTCTGAGGACAATGGGATGGCACATGCATACAACTTGGCAGCTTAATTTTTCAGTGCACATTTCAGTCCACTTGTAAGGCAAAGCGCCATCTTGCCTTCCCTCAAGGGTTAATGTGCATAATAACGGGCCTAGTCTTCCTTGCAGGTGTTGCTAATTAGTTTTTCAGCCTGCCTGGCAGCTTCCCATGAGAGTGTGTATTCAGTGATGGGAGAGGGGAAGACCAAGAGCAGTGATATAATTTTCTAGAGCTTTCTCCGGAAGATGTGTTGTGATTGGATGTCATCTGCACCTGACTTGAGGGGTCAAAAACATGTGGCTCTTTCACACATATTGTGTGGCTCCCAGCTGGGGCGCTGGGGAAGTGAAGGGAGAGGCATGTCTCCCTGATTGGTCTTCCCTTCCCCAGCCAGTGTTCTCCTCCCTGGGTAGGCTTGAGGTGGGGAGGGGAGCAGAGAAAGAAAGCAACTTTAACTTTAAATGTGTTCTCAAAACCTCCTCCCACCGTAACACATTTAAAGTTAAAGTTGCTTTCTTTTCACCTCTCTCTCCCTCTTCCTCTTTCTCTTTCCCCCTTATTTCCTCC
This sequence comes from Gekko japonicus, assembly GCF_001447785.1. Taxonomy (NCBI): domain Eukaryota; kingdom Metazoa; phylum Chordata; class Lepidosauria; order Squamata; family Gekkonidae; genus Gekko; species Gekko japonicus. Next base: position 546,491 of record NW_015172034.1, on the reverse strand, counting down.
CTCCCATCATCTATTTGCTTTCTTTCCACCTCTTTCTTTCTCTCTTCTTCTCCCTTCCTTTTTTTCTCTCTGTCTTACTCTCTCTCTCTCTTCCATTGGCATAAACTCCGGGGGGGAGGCTCGGGGGCCTGGGCCTTTCCCGAATTTTTCCAGGGAAGGCTGAGCCTCCCCCAGGTAACCAGTGCCATGCAATATTTTTCTGAAAACTTTCCTGTGTGCGTTTTTCCTCTGTGTTAGAAAGAAAGAAGTCAAGCTCACCTTCTTACAAATGCTAACTGAGCTAGCAGGATAGAAAATGGAATGGTTAAACATCCCACCTCCCTTCTCCAAACATATATGCTAGAGAGTCTTTAGGAAGACAGATCTCTAGAGACAGGAAAAGCTGAGTGGGGAAAGAGATCTGATAACATTCCTTGCAACAGGAAGAGAAGATTTCTTGATCTTCCAAAAATCCATCAGGTTTTTGGTTGTATCTTTGCATGCTCTAGGACAATAACTAAGGTTTTTGATATACAGAACATATCAATCCTTGAATATGTTTGGTATCTGTCGGAAAAGAAAGTATAGTCCTTAATCCTGGCTGGCTCCACCCACTTTCAATGTAGCAACAGTCAGACATACTTGCTGGGCTCCAATTTACATTTTGGGGGAAAGTGTGTCGCTATTTTATTTTACTTGGGTCTATATATCCTTGATTGAGAACAATTTTTTTTCATGGTGGAGGGGGGCTCTGCTTCAACCACTCCTAAGCTCTTCTTTCAATTTCCATTTCATTTTTAAATGGCAAGCCTATTTGCATGAACAAGGGGGATATGCAGATCAGAGGCCTTTTAAAATTTCCTTTTGCCCTGTGTGCAGCTCAGAGAGAACATTGGCAAGACATATGTACTCTGTAAATGTTCATGCTTTTCATTTTGCTGTTACTTAAAATGGTGTGGTACAGTTTCAAAGGGGCAACCAACTGGG